>NC_060190.1:55666438-55896808 GCF_021184085.1 Oncorhynchus gorbuscha
CTGCAATGTTTGACATGACTGTAAGTTAGCTGTAGTTGGTTGGCTAGCTAGCAAGGGATAAGAACGTTGCCAGCCAGTATGGCAATGGAACATTTAAAACGAACGAAAGGGTCGCGTCCATAGATAAAGAACAAAAAGACAACGACTGGGACACGTCTCTGGCAACCGAACCGATAGAACGAATGACCAGCTGGCTTGGATAGCAACCCTAGATTTGTGTCGGAACTATTTATATCTTGTGGAAGGATAAAATAACATTAATAAATTAATCAAAATAACGTGATCATTAAAATATGTAAATCATTATTTGAATAGCTGGTAACCAGTTGTATAAAAGTGATATTGCCCTTGAAGCCGGTGTTTGGATGATGTATTGGCACGGTTTTTCAGGCCCTCAAACGAATATCCTCCAAACACCGGCGAGGGCATTATCACTCAATTATACCATGGCATTGTTGATACTTGTTTGTAATCGGCTTGAAGGGCATTCTAACGCGTGCATTATTTACCTATAACGCACAGTATATTTGCATTGTAGAATTCAATGGCTATAGTTAATTCTTACATGTTCGAGCTAATTTTGAAAGCAAAAGTCGAATTGAAAACATCATTGATTGGCATTGTTGAATTAGATGTTCATCATAACAAGCTAGGACTAATGGTTCGGTTAGCTCAACAAGCAAGTCTGTTTGTTTGGTTACCAAGGCAACTGTCTCTATCTAGTAAACTTGCTAGCTACTTCAGTGGATGATGAACACACTTTGAGACAAATGTTATGTATAGCCATGGTATAAAAGGGATAATCAACTCGTGGCTCTATGCGTTCTCTGAAAAATAATGCAACTCTGTGGACGATTAGTTTCACTCCGCTAGCATGTTGTGGGACACATCCGATATTTTCCATAGAACGCATAGCCACTCGTTGATTATCCCTTACTTACGTAGATGAGAATTCACCACAGCTTGTGCAAATGGACCTTATTAGTCATATGCTTAAATCATTATCAGAAATGTAGTAAAAATGACCGTTGTGGTCCTTTGTAATATTCATTTATTGATTACCAGTCATTTGGATGGTCCTTTGAGCCGAGAGATGGCTTAATGCTTAATAAATGAAATCACATGGAAAGGATACAAAAAGCTAAAGAAAGTCATTCAATCAGCCTTAGAGTCAGTGTGTAGTGTGGATCTGTCACGGAGGAGCTTTGTGTTTAGACTGTCTTTAAACAACCAGCTTTATCATCTCCTGCTTTCCCTCAAGGACATCAAATGACACACAACCAGTCATGCAAAGGAAAGTGATTACTCTGGAAAATGTCATATTTTCCAGTAGAGAAAACCAGAAGATTCCGTAAACCTGCCAGACAAAAGCAAAGTGTGGTGTGGGGGTGGGGTAGGAGAGTTAACATTTTGTTATTCACCACCACGCCAAAGTAAACTTCCATAATTTCCATGAGAATAGAGCGTTTCATTTGCTTTCTGTCCAGGTATCTCCCACCCTTACATTATTTCTCAATTACTCTGCCAATGTGAAATTAAGAAATGAATAATGCAGCCACACAGGACCTGTTTTCCTTTGTGCGAGCCAAGCACATACTGGGTCCTCCACAGAGGAACAAAATCAGGAGGAAGAAGCATACTGTACTGCATGAGGAGAGACCAGACAGCTCTACGCCTCCAACTCTATAACAGAAGACCCCACATTTCCTACATTAATATGAAACATTGGACTTTAGAGGACAGTGGAGTAGGGCTATTTTAATTTATAAAAGGGTTCGATTGTAATGAACAGGCAGAACTTAACTTGCTCCTGCAGGATACCACTGGATTACTTGATTGCAATGGACAATCCACAAAGATAAACCAGCAGATCAGTTGATCTCTCCAAAAGGGTTCTACCTGGAACCACAAAGGGTTATCCCATGGGGCCAGCCGAATAACCCTTTTGGAACACTTTTTCTAAGAGTGTACAGAGGAAGTTGAATGAGGTAGAGCTGGCACATGATATATTAACATTCCCAAAGACATGCGCATGCTCTCCGACACCATATCAAGAACATGCTAAACACAACGACCAGCTACAGTATACGATGCCACCAATGTATTCATTCTCACAGGCTGCATAATCTAACAGTCATGCTAATGAGTTTACATGTGATTAATTGAAGGCAAGGTAGGGCATACATCCACAGCAGAGTCTTGACCCTTAAAAAATAAAAAATGAAACCACTGACAGTTATGGTGGTATGTCCATTGAAATGCATATTGTTTACTGTGTTTGCAGTAACAGTTCATTTACTTTACATACTATTGATGGCACCCCTAAAGGCATGCTGTCCTATACAAATCTTTCAAAGATCAGTAGAGGCCAATATTGTTCTCTGTTCCTACTCCCCTATTCTCTGGCAGTCATGTCCAAACATTAGTCTAATTCAGCCCTGACTGCCTATGGCTCCATAGAATAATAAAATAATCAGTGGTTTCTAATCCTGTATTCAGCCACTGATATGAATCAAAGTGAGTGAGGATGGCGGTACAGGCCAGTGCAGTATATCTTTCAGAAATTAGAATTTACAAGTAGCATAGTTAGTGCTCATAAATTCATTATTGCTATTTCCACGGATAAGTTCCCAGCGAGACTCACTAAATCATCCGCCAACTACGACTGTCATCTGTCTCTGGGACTGTAATGTGAAGGAGAATAAAATAAAATAAACACAGCACTTTATCACACACACACAACACAAACCCATACACACAAAGACCTGAATATATCACATACTGAACACACACAGAGATATGCTAACCACAAACACGTATGCAGGGTTGGGTACTTTCTACCTGTCAAAAAATTGCAATCAGTAACATAACTTCAAGATTACACAAACTCAGTAACATAATCTGACTACTTTCAGTTACTTTTTGATTACTTTTTCCTTAAGAGGCATTAGAAGAAGACAAAAAGGATCCATCAACCCCATTTGGTGTGTCATCATAATGATCTCTAAATTGTGGTCAGACTTGCTCAGGTGGAACACATTTTAAATTATGACTTATTCAATGCTGAATTGAATGTCATTGAGAAAACAGAAAGGTGTCATAATGCTTTTTCCCCCCTGCAAACAGCTTTTCTGAATTTAACAGTAATCCAATAAATAATCATTTCATTTTTCAAAAGTATCTCTAATCTGATTACATGTAATGAGCTACTCCCCAACCATGCAAATATACAAACACACACACATATGCAATCACACACACATGCAATCACACACACACACACAAAAACAATTGTCCAACCCCCCAAAAAAACTAACTTTGGAATAATAAAGAGCATAGGCACACTTTAAGTGGCTACTTGATGTAATACAAGTTAATAATGAATAATGATGCTTTTAACATGCTAATTGATTGGAACTCTACAAGCACCAATATGTTGCTTTTTAGAGGTCCTTTACAGTTAATACCAAACACTGCACTATAGATACTAGACAGAGGCAAGTCAGATACCATGTTTATTTTAAGGTCCACATAAATCTTGACGGGGTTCAAAATAATTGAAATATGCCTTGGTACCAAGGTCTCTGTACAACATTTAAAGATGTCTGCCTGTCTCCAGCATCTCTCTCAGTGGCATAGAAGAGGCCAGCAAGTTCACTATCACATCTGGAGCAGGCCTATGGGAGAGCGCTTTTAATTATGAAACAAGTCTCTCAACTCAGAAAAGGAGGCCAAACCTCAATCTGCCTTGGCAATCAAAGTCTTTGGGATCCCCACTGTCCTGCACATCAACAAAACCACAGACACACAGTAATACAGACAGAAAGAAAGACACACATACACACACACTCATAATGGTCGGTCATGTTCATCTATATAAGAGTTACTCAGACATAATTCTCCCCTGTTCTTTCCAGAGTCACTGGCAGTTGATTATTTGGATATTATTTTTTGCCCCTGACAAACTGATTCTTTTTCACTTTTCTGTCCACCTTGTCTGGACAATAAAAGAGAGATCTTATAACATCTTGGAAACAAAAGATGTGATGCTATCTCGGATTCCAAGTCAATGCTATTTAAGGAAGAAAAACATGTACAGTTAAATTTTGCCATTTCACAGACTATGCCAAAATGGCACAAATAGATTTATGTTTCATAAACTGTTCCATAAGAGACATGCAAGATCTTCAGAGAAATGACAAAACACAACTGCATTTGTCCATGTCATTGCTGCCCAGCAAAAGAGAATCTAGGGGTAAACATGCTTCTCAAAATGCATCTGCTGAAAATAGGCTACAACTGTTTGATTATAGGCCTATAACCGACTGTTGGGAAACGTAGCCCACACTGTCCTCTGTCCCAATGTCATCATCCACCCATGTATTGTCCAATAAAATAATTGTTTCCGAAATGGTTTAAAAAGACTAATTACAGCTCTCAGAAGATAATTGTGCAGTTCCTACAACATGTTTTCATAATACACAGTGCCATTTAAGCAAACAATATCAATCAATTTTACTGTAGATATTTAGCAAAACATAGACATTGCAGTGTGTTCTACTTAAAGATGTTCACATGCACTATATTTGCAGCTGTTAGTTCTTATAAACAAATATTTTTACTTTAAGATGTTTACATGCAATACAGTGAACAAAAATATAAACGCAACATGTAAAGTGTTGGTCCCATGTGTCATGAGCTTAAATATAAAATCCCAGAAATGTTCCATATGCACAAAAAGCGTATTTCTTTCTAATTTTGTGCACACATTTGTGATAATCCATCCACCTGACAGATGTTTTCTGTCTGTAATTAAGCCATTTTGTGGGGAAGAACTCATTATGATTGGCTGGGTCTGGCTCCCCAGTGGGTGGGCAAATTCCCTCCAAGGTCTACCCATGGCTGAACCCCTGTCCAGTCATGTGAAATCCATAGATTAATTCCTAATGTCTTTTTATTCTATTTATTTCAATAGACTGATTTCCTTACATGGAAAAATCCTTGAAATTGTTATATGTTGCATTTATATTTTTGATCTTATAAAATCCTTATTATTCCCTAACATTCAACTAGAATCTGTTAGATTGAAAAGGGCATGTCAGAGGTCAGAACAAGCATGGGGGTGGTTCCATCTGAGATGAGAAAAGAGAGAGAGCAAGTTACTACCTTTGAAGTAGTGTTCAGGTGAGAAGAATGTACATGTGTTGGTGAGACTAAATGCAATGACCACAAATGCATTTAGGCAATAACATCTTCATGTGGATGACAAACACAAACGTACAGCTGTTAGACTGACATGAAAGGAAAGATTCAATGTAACGGGGCAACGGTTGGGTGGAAAACCAACAGGACAACCTACTTAACATTATGGCCAAACAACGCAGTGATCCTCCAGATGTCAAATGCTTGTTTTTCGAGGGAGAAGTCTTTAGGTGAGAACTTAATTTATTGATGACTAGAGCGGAGAAAGAGCAGACCAGTATATATTGTGCATCGATCCTAAACAAGACTAAGGCCCCATAGAGAACCATGATGAGGAGCTAGACATGAAACCAGAGCTTTGTGTAAGATAGCACAAGGAATAACTTAGTAAGGCAGGTCATTTAGTAGTGATAATGTACATGAAATAAAACATCTTCAATGAAAATTCAAATGAAAAAGAACCTGTGCATACAAATGTTTAATTTTAGATGTGTAGTGGCTTGCAATAATTCATATGTAGTAAAAAACTAAAAAGTAGGCCATTTTTTGTTTGTCTAATATTATATTCAAGAGGCTGACTTTTTAAATGCAAAGCTTTTGTTTTATTTGTCCCTTCCAGAATCTTAACTGGGTCCCTTTGAAACTATATGTGAAACATTGCCTTACTTTCCATGGACAAACATGCATGATGGGATAAATGTTTCATGACTTATGTGTGTTTCTTTGTGTGTGTGAGTGTGTGTGTTGGATGAAAAGTGGACTGGGAAGACATCCAGACGAGCCGTATCACTGCAGGGTAAAACTCAAAAACCTCCATCTCCTGTCACACCCACCCCCTTCCTGGCCTTGGCAGTGCCAGCCGTCGGGGTCCTCTGAGTGGGCTGTGGCACAGGGGGTCCTGCTGGAGCCCAATTCCCACCAGGCTGTGAATCCCTGAACAGACATAGACGTAAACACGATAGAGATAAAAAGGTTGACGCTTAGTGCCTCCTGCAGCTCAGAATACTCAATGACCTGATTTCTCTTGTATGGTTTCCGGCGTGGAAGCACAGTGATCCATGCAGCCAGCCGGCTGGACATGAGGGGCTACAGTCGCCAGGAGCAGACAATTTCACTGCGCTATCAGCAGAACATGGGCCTGGAGGAGGGAGGAAAGGAAAGTGGAGGAGAGGAGAGATGATCATAGAGTAGAGTTTCAGTTAAGAGGGAGAGGGAGATGTTTTAAAGGAGGATTCTGACAGACAGTCAAGGAATGGGTTAGGAGAGTTGTCAAATGCCATCACAGTAAAGAAGCTACATACAACCCTTTCCAAGAGGAGGGTAGAACCAGATACAGCACAGTGCATCACATAAAACAGAAGATAAACCATGGAACCTGGTGACAAATGCATACAGTGATAGAACTATAGCAGATCCACTATCCATAATGAATAATTTTATAGTCAACACTGTACATCTTCTCGACTGAGCTTACATTCAAATCAAAAGGCCAAATAGTCTATGCGATAATGCAAAAGTCTACCTTGTCTTAAAAGCAGAAGAGGAAAATGTAGGCCTAACACTTTTGTCCTGGGTAATGGAAAAGTTTGTAGAGGGTTAAAAACCCCAACAAGGCTTTAATAAATCAATGTCTCTTGTTGCTGACGCATGTTTTATTTCTGGCTATGAAGGAGAAGCTTAACTCGTCAGCAACACAAACTGGGAAAAAAAGGGTGTCTTTTGAACCTAGTATCTATATTCCCGTATCAGAACATATTTTACGACCTGAAACAACACATCTACAGATCCCAGATTCTGAACACATTTCTTAAAGCATCAGTGCTTCTGTTCTATTCCTGATAACACAGTGAAATGTTCTCTATCCTTACAAATCAAAAATCGAAATAGACTAGAATCAATCCTCCTTTTATAGGAGAAAATAATGGAATTATACAGAGTATAAAGGCGAGACAAAATTGTAGAAATATGGCAAATTGTCAAGTCAAAACTGCAAGCTAACAATAAGATAGCATTGATTTTGCTCCCCAAAGCCAAACCTATTTTATGAGAATTATTTTAACCTCCAAACTGTGTGAAGCTAACTCTCAGTTGGATAACATAATTGTTCAGAAAGGCAAATCACATCACAGTATTTTGTGAACAGAATAAGCGCTCATCCTAAATAAATGTCCATTGGATTTTTTATGATGTTAGAAAACACAGGTAATGGGTTCCAGTTCCACAATGGCTGTGATCAATGAGTATACATATCATCCCTTATTGATGTCACTTGTTAAATCATCTTCAATCAGTGTAGATGAATGGGAGGTGGCAGCTTAAAGAAGGATTTTTTAAAGACAATTGAGACATGGATTGTTTATGTGTGCTATTCAGAGGATGAACGGAGCAAACAAAAGATTTAAGTGCCTTTGAAAGGGTTATGGTATTAAGTGCCACGTGCACCGGTTTGTGTCAATAACTGCAACGCTGCTTGGTTTTTCACACTCAACAGTTTCTTGTGTGTATCTACAATGGTCCACCACCCAAAGGACATCTAGCCAATTTGACACAACTATGGGATGCATTGGGGTGGCAGGGTAGCCTAGTGGTTAGAGTGTTGGACTAGTAACTGGAAGGTTACACGTTCAAACCCCCAAGCTGTCAAAGTACAACTCTGTAGTTCTGGCACTGTTCCTAGGCCGTCATTGAAAATAAGAATTTGTTCTTAACTGACTTGCCTAGTTAAATAAAGGTTAAAAAATTAAAAATTAAAAAATTGGAGTCAACATGGGTCAGCATCCCTGTGGAATGCCTTCGACCGACACCTTGTAGAGTCCATACCCCAATGTATTGAGGCTGTTCTGAGGGCAAAAGGCGGGGGGTGAAACTCAATATTAGTAAGGTGTTCATAATGTTTGGTATACTCAGTGTACATTACCCTGTAGGCCTACTCAACCTTTTGGATAAAAAGGCTGGCATGCCAAAGCTTGGGGGCGGCATTGGCTCAAAGCATTCTTCCATCGTTGTGACATTTAATGGTACCACATCAAAGACGGCTGTGTAGAAAGGCTGTCTGAAATTGGTAGAGATCATTTCAGATATTAAGAGCTCACTAATTGAGAAGGAGCTATATCAATGTACAGGGGCATCATTGATTATTAGAGCGGACATGATGTATGTGAGGATGGAGAAGGGGTGGTCAAGAGTGGGCCTGGGCACCTGGAAGTTGGAGAATTTTGAATTTTGAAGCTTTTTCCTGCGTAATCATTATGCCTTATTCTATTCTACACATTCCAGAGGGGGTCATTCTGACTGTTGTAAATTACACATCTAAATATCCTACACTAAAATGCCTAGGATATTATATTCATATTAAAACACAGTACATTGAATCATAGCACACATCAATACATGAATCAATCATCAATCAACATATTATGGCACCATAATTAATACACACATACTGTAGGTACATTATGATATCATCGTACGGTGCCAGATTCTGTATCTTTCTGACTGGTGGTTAAATTGTTTAAGAAACTATGCCTCTCTGCATCTCTGCTAAAATCTAGGAAAAGATGGAAAGGAATGTAAGTCTTATTCAGTACATCTAGTAATTGCTTGCTTTTCTAAACTCTTGCAACCTTGCCAGCAGGCATGCTAGCTAAGATAGTTAGACAAACTACTCTAACTTTATTGATGGCCTGAAATGGCTTGGTAGCTAGTTATGATGTTGGGAGATTGGGAACCTATCTAGCTGGTTAACTAAATAAATTGCTAGGTGGCTATTATTATAGAGAAATAAAACATTTTTTTAAATTCATCAACAACAAATCAATATGTTACATAGCTTGATCAAATTCATTTATAAACAAACATTCCTCCAGCGAGTCCTGCCCATCACCGGCAGCTAAAATCAAATGAAATGCTGTGTGTGTCACTCCACACTCTCTCCTCCTCCACTGACTATATACATTAGAGTATCTAGTGTATCTTTTCTCTGTGCACCTTGTAAGGAACCACTTACTAGGGAGAATAGGGAGGAACTCTTTGCCTGGTCCAGTCAGTGTGTTCACTTCCACAAAATACAGCTGACAGATTTTATTATCAATAATTATGAAAAAAAAGTGGGCTAAAAAATGTTTAGATATTAATTTAACATATGAAAAATAAAAAATAAACTGGATATATCTGAGGGGACATGTGCCCTTGTGCCCCCTATTGGCATGACGCCACTGTCAATGTACATGGTACGATCTGAGAAGATGGTGCTGATTGCAAAGACCTAAAACATTCCTTTTTCAGGACCCTGCCATTCAAAGATAATTTGCAAAAAAAAATATAGAAAAAAATAATTGTGAAGGGTTTAAACACTGTTTCCCGTGCTTGTTCAATGAACCATAAACAATTAATGAACATGCACCTGTGGAACGGTCGTTAAGACACTAAAAGCTTACAGACGGTAGGCAATTAAGGTCACAGTTATGAAAACTTAGGAAACTAAATAGGCATTTCTACTGACTCTGAAAAACACAGAAAGAAAGATGCACGGGGTCCCTACTCACCTACTCATCTGTGTGAACGTGCCTTAGGCATGCTGCAAGGAGGCATGAGGACTTCAGATGTGGCTGAGAGAGGCTGGACTGAGGCTGGACTTGTAGGCCTGTTGTAAGGCAGGTCCTCACCAGACATCACCGGCAACAACGTCGCCTATGGGCACAAACCCACCGTCGCTGGACCAGACAGGCCTGGCTAAAAGTGCGCTTCATTGACGAGTTGCGGTTTTGTCTCACCAGGGGTGATGGTCGGATTCGCGTTTTTCGTTGAAGGAATGGGCGTTACACCAAATCCTGTACACTGGAGCGGGATCGATTTGGAGGTGTAGGGTCCATCATGGTCTGGGGCGGTGTGTCACAACATCAGCGGACTGAGCTTGTTGTCATTGCAGGCAATCTCAAAGCTGTGCGTTACAGGGAAGACATCCTCCTCCCTCATGTGGTACCCTTCATGCAGGCTCATCCTGACATGATGCTCCAGCATGACAATGCCACCAGCCATACTGCTCGTACTGTGAGTGATTTCCTGCAGGACAGGAATGTCAGTGTTTTGCCATAGCCAAAAAAGAGCACGGATCTCAATCCCAATGAGCACGTCTGGGACCTGTTGGATTGGAGGGTGAGGGCTATAAAGCCATTCCCTGCAGAAATGTCAGGGAACTTGCAGGTGCCTTGGTGGAAGAGTGGGGTAACATCTCAAAGCAAGAACTGGCAAATCTTGTGCAGTCCATGAGGAGGAGATGCACTGCAGTTCTTAATGCAGCTGGTGGCCACACCAGATACTGACTGTTACTTTTGATTTTGACCACCCCTCTTTGTTCAGGGATACATTATTCCATTTATGTTAGTCACATGTCTGTGGAACTTGTTCAGTTGATGTCTCAGTTGTTGAATCTTGTTATTTTCATACAAATATTTCCACATGTTAAGTTTGCTGAAAGTAAACGCAGTTGACAGTGAGAGGACATTTCTTTTTTTGCTGAGTTCATAAACCTTTGTCTCTATTTAGCCTACAATAAAACATATTCCTAGAAAACTGACAATTGAGAACATCACCATCCCTTCAGTCTTCCCTCTAAGTGAATATTTACTGTAGACAGTATATGGTGTGTGATCCAAATGGTGTGTGGTTCTGTTGGCTTCAGGCGTGACTCGTGTATTCTCAACACCACAGTGGTCTGCGACTGTCAAAGCAGAAACTCTGATCTGAGTGATTCTGGAGAGGCTGGCAAAAGAAAAGACAAAGCAATATTCAAGGGGATTCACGTAAAAAGGTCTGAGAAATCATTGACCTTCTTGGTGCGATATCTGTCACATTTGTTTGATCTCCTTGAGAATGCAATGTGAAGAACATATCTGTCATCCACTGACATTTACCTCAATGACAACACAGCTCTCAAACAGTTACCTAGGGGCTATTTCCAGAACTAAGCCATAATACAGTGGTAATCCTGGCCTGTGTGTCTGGTAATGTGTGTTGCTTGATTGAACGATAATGAGAGATCATTGTGCCGTGCTAATCACAGCTCTTTCTTTCCCTTCATTTTCTACCTCGGGAAGAGGGGGGGGAAATGTTGCTAATTATGCATTTCAATAGGATTACTAGATCTATGTAATCAACTATTCTGAGTATCTCACTAATGACGAATTTATCCAAAAAGAAGATGTTTAATCAAAGGGTGTGATTTGTGTTGTCAGGGAGATTTGCATGCCTGTGACGAGGGGATTTGAGCAGTAGCAGGGTCCCTAAAGGGCTTGGCAGTGGGCATGTTTAATACTGATATGACAAGATATTATGCAAAATGTTAAGCTTGACCTTCAGCCATCTTCTGCCTGAGCAAAGTTACATGACACCAACGGACAACATGATTAGGCTGTCCTATCCATAGCATGCAGTAGAAGGCAGACATACACAATTTGTCTTTGATGTTAATTTACCCCTGGACTTACCGAGACTTATTCTTTGTAAGTTTGTTCCGGGTTCACTAGATCAAAAAATGTAGTTCACTGGCAAAGATTAAAAGGGTAATGATGTGTTAAAGGTAGTAACACTCCAATTAGAGTAATGTTGCTATAAACAGTAAACATCAAAAAGGATACCATGATAAATTGGGGGTCATATCCTACCAATTTGTAAACATCTCCACTTTAAAAATGATTTAATTTACTGTACAGTGTAACTCAGGAAGTTTATATCATTAAAGACTGCTGTACTACTTTGCTATATGCAGTGCAATGCAAAAGTGATTTACTATATGCCAAGCATACATTCTACAAACAGTATACTGTAATTCTAATAGAAAACATAATCAATTAGAATCTTCTTGAGCA
Source organism: Oncorhynchus gorbuscha (assembly GCF_021184085.1). Lineage (NCBI taxonomy): Eukaryota > Metazoa > Chordata > Actinopteri > Salmoniformes > Salmonidae > Oncorhynchus > Oncorhynchus gorbuscha. Next base: position 55,678,507 of record NC_060190.1, read on the forward strand.
CAATTTCAATTTACATACCTCGGCCTTGTTGAAACATGGTCATTAGAGGCACATTGATAATTTAACTTAGCACACATTACCCAAGCCTGGATGGCACATGCAACGCTAATAGGTAATTTGCCTCATGTTCTTGAGTAAACCTCTCATAGCTGGTCTCGGGTCTAGGAGCCCTGTTCTCCTTCAAATATGCCACTGTTGTTCAGTGTTGTTTACCAGAGCTAATTAAGCAAAATCAAATAATTTTATATTACCCAATATCTGGATCATGTTCTGTAAAAGGTAGGACACGGAACATGTCGTTCAGATTCAAACTCTTGGACAGCCTTGTTAATTTACCCAGAAACCCATTAACGGGAAGCTCCATCAATAACCACGACAGGTAGGGAAACACTGCAGGCTTGACGGCAACATAAAACACATTTTCTCCCTCAAATATCTCACAAAACTGTCCATCTCATCGACTGGAAGTGACACCTGCTTTCTCATTACCCAACATTATTGAAAAAGCCAAGATGGTCTTTCCAGAGTAACGGTGTCACCTGTATGTCAAGTCACATATGCAATGCAGCACGTCAGCTCTCATGGTGTTTGTGTGTGTTCGTGTCCATGTGTGTTTTTGAGCGTATATTGCCAGGGATTCCATAAGGAAAATTTGGCGCTGGATAATGTGACCTGGAAGATTTTAATTTACGGCCAATTCGAGAAATTTCCAGGACCTACAGTACCAGTCAAAAGTTTGGACACACCTACTCACACCTAAAACATTTGTTGCTATTTCTACATTGTAGAAAATAGCGAAGACATCAAAACTATGAAATAACACATGTGGAATCATGTAATAACCAAAGAAGTGTTAAATCAAAATATATTTTATATTTGAGATTCTTCAAAGTAGCCACCCTTTGCCTTGATGACAGCTTTGCAAACTCTTGGCATTCTCTCAACCAGATTCATGAGGAATGGTTTTCCAACAGCCTTGAAGGAGTTCCCACAAATGCTGAGCACTTATTTTCTGCCTTCCCTTCACTCCGCGGTCCAACTCATCCCAAACCATCTCAATTGGGTTGAAGTCGGGTGATTGTGGAGGCCAGGTCATCTGATGCAGCACTCCATCACTCTCCTTCTTGTTCAAATAGCCCTTACATATCCTGGAGATGTTGGGCCATTGTCCTGTTAAACACAAATGATAATCCCACTAAGAGCAAATCAAATGGGATGGCGTATCACTGCAGAATGCTGTTGTAGCCATTCTGGTTAAGTGTGCCTTGAATTCAAAATAAATCACAGACACTATCACCAGCAAAGCAAACCCACAACATCACACATCCTCCTCCATGCTTCACGGTGGGAACGGCACATGAGGAGATCATCCGTTCACCTACTCTGAGTCTTACAAAGACGCAGTGGTTGGAACCAAACATCTCAAATTTGGACTCATCAGACCAAAGGACAGATTTCCACCGGTCTAATATCCATTTCTCATGTTTCTTGGCCCAAGCAAGTCTCTTCTTATTATTGGTGTCCCTTAGTAGTGGTTTCTTTGAAGCAATTTGAACATGAATGCCTCATTCACGCAGTCTCCTCTGAACAGTTGATGTTGAGATGTACCTGTTACTTGAATTCTGTGAAAAATGTATTTAGGCTGCAATTTCTGAGGCTGGTAACTCTAATGAACGTATCCTCTGCAGCAGCGTTAACTCTGGGTCTCCCATTCCTGTGGCTGTCCTCATGAGAGGCAGTTCCATCATAGCGCTTGATGGTTTTTGCGACTGCACTTGAAGAAACTTTCAATGGTCCTGACATTTTCCGCATTGACTGACTTTCATGTCTTTAAGTAATGATGGATTGTGGTTTCTCTTTGCTTATTTGAGCTGTTTTTGACATAATATGGACTTGGTCTTTTACCAAATAGGGCAATCTTTTGTAAACAACCCCTACCTTGTCACAACACAACTGATTGGCTCAAACTCATTAAGAAGGAAAGAAATTCCACAAATTAACAAGGCACACCTGTTAATTGAGATGCATTCCAGGTGACTACTGTACCTCATGAAGCTGGTTGGGAGAATGCCAAGAGTGTGCAAAGCTGTCATCAAGGCAAAGGGTGGCTACTTTGAATAATCTCAAATATAAAAACACATTTGTTTAACATCTTTTTGATTCCTACATGATTTCATATGTATTATTTCATAATTTTGATGTCTTCAATATTATTCTACAATGTAGATAATAGTACAAATAATGAAAAACCCTGGAATGGGTAATTGTGTCCAAACTTTTGACTGGTACTGTATATGCATTGGGTGCGTAACCCATTAGGCAGCCACGAATGGTTCAACCTCTCTTTCGTATCGTCCGAGATCCCCAAAGATAGGAAAGCTGCTGCGGTCATCCCCTTCTTCAAAGGGGGTGACACTCTAGACCCAAACTGTTATAGACCTATATCCATTCTGCCCTGCCTTTCTAAGTCTTCGAAAGCCAAGTTAATAAACAGATCACTGACTATTTCGAATCCCACCGTATCTTCTCCGCTATGCAATCCGGTTTTCGAGCTGGTCACACTGAACCTCAGCCATGCTCAAGGTACGAAATGATATCATAACCGCCATCGATAAAAGACAGTACTGTGCAGCCGTCTTCATCGACCTGGCCAAGGCTTTCGACTCTGTCAATCACCGTATTCTTATCGGCAGACTCAACAGCCTTGGTTTCTCAAATGACTGCCTCGCCTGGTTCACCAACTATTTCTCAGACAGAGTTCATTGTGTCAAACCGAAGGGCCTGTTGTCCGGACCTCTGGCAGTCTCTATGGGGGTACCACAGGGTTCAATTCTCAGGCCGACTCTTCTCTCTGTATATATCAACGATGTCGCTATTGCTGCGAGTGATACCCTTATCCACCTCTACACAGACGACACCATTCTGTATACATCTGGCCCTTCTTTGGACACTGTGTTAACTGACCTCCAAACGAGCTTGCCATACAATGCCATACATCTCCAATCCAAAATTAAATCTAGAATCGGCTTCCTATTTCGCAACAATGCCTCTCTCACTCACACCACTAAACATACCCTTGTAAAACTATCCTACCGATCCTCGACTTTGGCAATGTCATTTACAAAATAGCTTCCAATACTCTACTCAGCAAACTGGATGCAGTCTATCACAGTGTCATCTGTTTTGTCACCAAAGCCCCTTATACCACCCACCACTGCGACCTGTATGCTCTAGTCAGCTGGCCCTCGCTACATATCCGTCGCCAGACCCACTGGCTCCAGGTCATCTATAAGTCTATACTAGGTAAAGCTCCGCCTTATCTCAGCCAACTGGTCACGATAACAACACCCACCCGTGGCACTCACTCCAGCAGGTATATCTCACTGGTCATCCCCAAAGCCAACACCTACTTTGGCCACCTTTCCTTCCAGTTTTCTGCTGCCAATGACTGGAATGAATTGCAAAAATTGCTGAAGCTGGAGACTTATATTTCCCTCACTAACTTTAAATGGCAGCTATCTGAGCAGCTAACCGATTGCTGCAGCTGTACATAGTGCATCTGTAAATAGCCCGGCCAATCTACCTACCTCATCCCCATATTGTTTTTATGTACTTTTCTGCTCTTTTGGACACCAGTATTTCTACATGCACATCACCATCTGCTCATCTATCACTCAGTGTTAATTTGCTAAATTGTAATTACTTCGCTACTGTGGCCTATTTAAATAAAGGTGAATAAAGTTTTTTTAAATGGTGCTCAGAATGACAGAAATCAAATTTAGATGATGGTAATTAATCTTATCAAAACATGCAACTCCTGCAATGAAGCAGCCAATAAAACGTTGGTTTTCAAACATTTGCCAAAATGCGATTTGCGGAAAACACACTTCTATACAGCGCACCTCATACGTGTGGTTCCATATGTGACAGAGATAAAAAAAATCTCTGTTAGAAATGTAAAAAGAAGAGGACACTAAAAATGCAACAACTAGGATCGTTTGCTACTATGACTAGGATCGTGCCGTTGGTGTCATGCCTGCTCCCGCTCTTCCTCCTGCCACCATCATTATGCACATCTGCCTTCCCTCGTCACGCGCATCAGCGAATTATGGGACTCACCTGGACTCAATCACCTGTTTATTATTTCCCCTATATTTGTCAGTTCCCCAGCTCTATTCCCCGCTGCTGCATTGACTGTCTTATGTCTGTGTATTACCTGGTTCTGACACTGTCCTGTTCCATATCTGTTCCAATTAAAATGTTGACTCCCCGAACCTGCTTCTCTCCTCCAGCGTCAGTCCTTACAGATTGCAGCAGCCATCAAATTAGTTATCGGGGAATGCTGGTGTTTTGGTTGGTGGTGACATCGGGTCTGGGGGCTGCCGCTGATGGAACCGGGGGTGCCTTAGCTGGATCATCGGGCTTCCATGCCATAGCTGGCTTGACAGGTTTCCTTTCTCTGGTTGTCTCAGAAGGTGCCCATCCCATGTCAGACCTCAGCCGGATCGTCAGGTTTTACGCCCAGCCGGCTCGTCAGACTGCTACGCCTCAGCCAGATCTTCGGGCTCCTACACCTCAGCGGGATCGACAGGCTTTCACGCCTCAGCCAGATCGTCATGCTCCTATGCCTCAGCTGGCTCACCAGGCTACCACGCTTCTGCCGGTTCTTCAGGATTTTACCCCCAGCCGACTTGTCTAGCGCCCGTACCTCGGTCGGCCTGTCAGGCTCGCCCAGGTTGGACGCCGGGTGGCATCCCTAGAAGGGGGGGGTACTGTCACGCCTGCTCCCGCTCTTCCCCCCGGAGCTCGAGGGCGCCAGGCTGCCCTGCATTACACACTCCTGCCACCATCATTACGCACACCTGTCTTCCCTCATCATGCACATTAGTAAATTATTGGACTCACCTGGACTCAATCACCTGTTTATTACCTCTCCTATATTTGTAATTTCCCCAGCTCTGTTCCCCTGCTCCAATGATTGTCTTATGTCTGTGTATTACGGGTTCTGACGCTGTTCTTGTCCTGTTCCAATTAAACGTTGACTCCCCATCCCTGCTTCTCTACTCCAGCGGAGATAAATTCTGGTTTCAATTGCATATTAAGAAGTATTTAGAAATATAAATAGTTACGTTGAAGCAAGGTAAAACATGCCTCATAATATGAAGTAAAAAGTTCAGGTTTCAAACAATGAAGTATCAAACAATGAAGTATCAAATCAAGTTTCAAAATGCATACTGCCCCCAGCTTACATTGCAAAATGATTATTGATTGTTGATGTTGCCTATGCATTTTAATAGCAAATGGGAGGCGCGCTTCAATTACCAGTTGAGTAATAAAAATAGTAGCTCTTTTTAATTGTGACCATTAAAACTGTTTTTTTTACTCGCAATTGCATTTACAATTGTTGAACAATGACTGCACTTATATAAAAGCATGTTTCACTCCAGCAGCAACGAGCTGAGGTGATATTCTGCTCAAAATAGGCTCTGTACTGTATGCTATCCAATCCTTTACTTTAGATTTGTGTGCATTGTGAAATTGTTAGATATTACTTGTTAGATATTACTACACTGTTGGAGCTAGGAACACAAGCATTTCGCTACACCCACAATAACATCTGCTAAACACGTGTATGTGACCAATAACATCTGATTTGATTTAGTTCCACTAAGTAATGCAAATTAACGTATACACCAATAAGCATGAAGGTCAAGTGTGTTTAGATCGACTGACATTTCCTTCGCTGAATAAAAAGCATTATTTTGCAATGGGATTGTTTTTCTCCCTGTCAATTTGGCCTGCAACAACTTTTATTTATCAGCTTTTCGCTTTTTCATATTTTTTTCCAACGTTAGCCAATTGCCGGCTAACGGAAACCCCGGTGAATGCATGTGAGCATGTGTCACGAGTCCGACCGAGGGTGTTTCCCCTTCCCGGGCGGGTGGAGCTCGGCGGTCGTCGTCACCGGCCTATTAGCTGCCACTGATTGTTTTTCCTCCCCCTCCTTGTATGTTTAGTGGTAGCACCTGTTCAGGTTAATTAGTTTGTCTTTATTAGACAGCCGGCCCGCCTGGTTGTTGTGCGGGATTATTTCATTGTAACCTTCGGCTCTGTTGTAAAGGTACGTGTTAGTGCCTGGTCGTGAATTTTTCCATTGTATTTTTTGATTCCCTGTGTTTTGGGAACGTAACTTTTGTGAGCACCCTGTTGGTGCTATTAAAAGACGCACAGCATTGAACTCTGTCTCCTGCATTTGACTCCACACCCATGACACCCGGAGCATTACAGCATGTACCAGTGGCAGTCGGTGCCGTTTAAGATGAGGGAGGACAAAAAATATTTTTGGTTGGGGAATGGCCTTATTTCTATTACAGAATATTGGATGACTGTATTTCATATTCCATTCACCCAACTCAATGTAACATCGATTTAGACTATTTAGACTATTACATAATACTAACATTTTCACTGTACCCATCATCAGGTTGCTACAACCTAGCCTAAGAAAGAAAGCTTACAACAAAGGTGCACAGGTCGAGAGAAACTTGAGTAATCAAGGTGACAGACAGTGACACATTCAATACCGTCTTGCACACTCTTGCCTGCATCTAGCCTCTAGCTGATCTAGGTTGTGAACATCCAACAGTTGCAAACGAGAGTTTCAATTGAACAAATTCAGGTTTGTTTATTTACTTCCATTTAAGATTTTTATCATTTTATTTAAACTTTATTTCACCTTTACTTAAACAGGTAGGCCAGTTGAAAACAAGTTCTCATTTACAACTGCGATCTGGCCAAGATAAAGCAAAGCAGTGCGACACAAACAACACAGAGTTACACATGGAATAAACAAACGTACAGTCAATAACACAATAGAAACATCTATATACAGTGTGTGCAAATGTAGTAAGATTAGGGAGGTAAGGCAATAAATAGTGGTGAAATATTTACAATTTAGCAACGAAACACTGAAATGATAGACTAGAGTGATAGATGTGCAGAAGATTAATGTGCAAGTAGAGATACGGGGGTGCAAAGGAGCAAAAAAAACAAAAAACAATATGGGGATGATGTAGTTGGGTAGGCTATTTACAGATTTTGTACAGGTACAATGATCGATAAGCTGCTCTGACAGCTGATACTTAAAGTTAGTGAGGGAGATATAAGACTCCAATAGAATCGGCAGAATGAATGCACCTCTGATCACATGCAAAAACAGAACTAGCAGCCACATAAACAGCATGATCACTTTGCTCGTTGTATATATAATTCCTTCTCGCATCTATGCTCTCTCCTCCTCTCACCTTTTCCCTTCGCTTGTGGACTTCAGTTCACAATACAACAGCTATCTGTGATGAAAATACCTTCCCAAGCCAAACCTTCAAACCATAACTGCTACACACAGCCTACATTGTTGTCACCATATTAACATCAGTCAACATACACTATATATACAAAAGCATGTGGACACTAGGGATGTAACGGTACAAAGTATGTTGTCGAACCCTACGGTTCAATACGCACACGTGAACCGCGAAATTACGATATGCCTGTCATTTTCCTATCATTTCCAAAACGTGCTTATTGCGCTGCAGACTACATGCAGCTTGTACATACAGACCCACAGAACCAGATACACAGTTTGTGAACAGGCTTGGCAGGCAACTGCTTGGGGCACAAGGCCGTTAGGGGTCTCCCGAGGGCTGACAAACTTTACTCCACAGCAATGTCTCAAAATGTGGCAACCACAGTGACCACAACCCCCTCCCCCTTAATCAACCAATGGACAGTTTGCAATGACATCTCAGTGGGAAACCTCCATAAAGGGGACGGGAAACTGGGAAACTGGGAAACTAAAAACAAATAAATATTCTCCCAGCTCCAATGTGACAATGGCGAGCGCTAGCGTGACAGAGAGAAGCAAATTTTAAGAGGCATCGCCGTTTCTCAAATCCGCTGTGTGGGAACATTTTGGATTCAGCGTTCAATACGATGACAAGTTTAAGAAGACCGTAAACAAACAAAGTACAGTCTGCAAGCATTGCTTTGCCACTGTCGGCTACTAGAGTGGAAACACTTCTAACATGATGTGTCATTTATGTCGCCATCACCCGGCCGTATCCCATGCAGGTGGAGCTGGAGCAAGGAGAATCCACTCGTTAGTGAAAACACAACAATCTCCTGCTGCTGCCTTCCAACAACAATTTGCGACAAATTCAGAAAAAAATTAAGAAATAATGAAAGCAGTGGGAGTATTCATAGCCAAAGATTTGCAGCCCTGTTCGGTGGATACTGATACCAACCTGATTAAAAAAATTGAAGTGTTACAATGTCCCCTCCCGCACACATTTCAACAGCAAAGTAATTCCCAAACTCTATGAAACATTACAGAGAGATATTGAAAACTAATTGACACCGACACCCTATTTAGCTCTCTCCACTGATAGTTGAAACTCCAGAGCAACTAAAAGCTACCTCACTGTGACAGTTCACTATGTACTGTATTGGGAGATGAAGAGCTACGTGTTGCACACTCATCCCCTGTATGAGAGTCATACAAGGGCACACTTTTCTTAAATGTAGAGATAGTGAAACCGCCCACAAACCGTGATACATACCGAACCGTGGGCCAACTGTACCATTGCATCCCTAATGGCCACCCCTTCAGATTAGTGAATTTGGCTATTTCAGCCACACCCGTTGTTGAAAGGTGTATACAATTGAGCACACAACCATGCAATCTCCATCGACACGCAGTAGAATAGCAGTAGAATGGTCTTACTGAAGAGCTCAGTGACTTTCAACATGAAACCGTCATAGGTTCCAACAAGTCAGTTCGTCAAATTCTACCCTGTTAGAACTTGCCCGGTCAACTACTGTTGTTGTGAAGTGGAAATGTCTAACAGCTCAGCCACAAAGTGGTAGGTCACAAAAGCTCACAGAACGGGACCGTCGAGTTCTGAAGCGCGAAGTGTGTAAAAATCTTTGGTCCTCGGTTGCAACACTCACTACCGAGTTCTAAACAGCCTGGGAGCTTCATAAAATGGGAGCTTCATAAAATGGGTTTCCATGGCCAAGCAGCTGCATACAAGTCTAAGATCATCATCTACAATGCCAAGCGTCGACTGGAATGGTGTAAAGCTCGCCGCCATTGGACACTGGAGCAGTGCCAACTGTAAAGTTTGGTGGAGGAGGAATAAAGGTCTGAGGCTGTTTTTCATGGTTCGGTCTAGGCCCCTTTGTTCCAGTGAAGGGAAATCTTAATGCTACAGCACACAATTACATTCTAGATAATTCTGTGCTTCCAACTTTGCAGCAACAGTTTGGGGAATGCCCTTTCCTTTTTCAGCATGACAATGACTCCGTGCACAAAGCGAGGTCCATACAGAAATGGTTTTCGAGATCTGTCTGGAAGAAATTGACTGGCCAGCAACAAGCCCTGACCTCAATCCCATCGAAAACCTTTGGGATGAATTGGAACGCTGACTGCAAGCCAGGCCTAATAGCCCAACGTCCCGACGTCACTAATGCTCTTGTGGCTGAATGGAAGCAAGTCCATGCAGCAATGTTCCATCATCTAGTGGAAAGCCTTCCCAGCAGAGTGGAGGCTGTTATAGCAGCAAAGGGGGGAATGAGATGTTCGACAAGCAGGTGTCCACATACTTTTGTTCATGTAGTGTAGCTACTAGAATTAATGCTTTAGTAAACCCGTTACAATCATGAAGAACAGTGTACAGCAAGCAGTTTAGCAGTTACACTGGCAGGCCCCAGTGGCAATAAATAAATAAAACCAAAAGCTTACCTTGACTTGGAAGTGTTGGATAGCCATAGCCAGCTCGCTAACATAGCATCCCTCTCTATTTGTATCGGGTGTTTGAATAGGCTAATCTAGCTAGCTGCATTTGCTAGCTAAGTAAGTGAAAATGAGCATTTTGTGCAATTCTACACATTTTGCAATGACTTATGCCATGTTAATATGATATCTGAGTGAGAGTAACGAAACAAAATCATTGGTGGGCTACTGGAGAGACAGAGAGGGAGAGAAAAAGGAAAGAGATTTGAGTTTATGTATGTCCGTTGGGTTTTCCCACAGACTTGAATGCATACCGTGTAAACACACAGGGATTGTCCTTTTGCACAAGAGACCCTACATCTCAACATTCCCTGGAAAGATATCCCATAATATCCCTGGGAAGTCCAAGTGCAGACAGATAACAATTTAATGTTTCAGATTTCAGCCAAGTCCTATTTACTTCTCAACACCACAACATGTACAGATATGAATGCAAAGAATAGCGCTTTGATCTAAGCCCTCACACAGCCAACAAAACACATCTAACAGTAGAGCTATGTGCCAATGCATATTCAACAACACAGACCCACTGTGGCTGTAGATTCTATCAGACAGCGACTCAAATACACATGCATAAAGACAGTAGTATGGCACCAAACACTCACACACACACACACACACACACACACACACACACACACACACACACACACACACACACACACACACACACACACACACACACACACACACACACACACACACACACACACACACACACACACACACACTTTAGGAAACAAAAAGTGCCCTTTAACACTGGAGTGATAATCAGTGTCTACTCAGTGAATTTGCTTTCTGGCATTATTATAATGTTCCCTGTAGGACAAAAAAGTGTATGATTAAATAATGCAAATGCATTCCTCACGGCCTGAGAACCTGAGAACATTTTTCCCTTTCTTTAGACTTAAGGATTATACAGCAATGCCCTATAATGCGGTGAAAAATCTCCCCAAGTCCAAAGTTAATCTAAACACAGAAGTTATGCAATGCAGAACAGCACTTGAGGAACTCAAGCACAAAGCCAAGGACTGATTATTATACCAAAAAAAGAATAAGCACATTATTCAAGCAAATCAGCAATGGAAATCATGCAAATTAATGCAAGGTTTGCATTTGCTGGTTGAAAACGATGATTCATAGACAAAAATATTGCATTTTTCACCCAAAGAGAGAGAAGAGTGGATGCAAGGCAAGAGCTGACAAAGAATCATGAACCCTCTGATCCCGCTCTGCCTATATCCATTATGAGGTAAACATGTGTTGTCGTGACACACACACAACTAAACTTTATACCATGTAAAAAATGCCACTGTCCACATCATGCGGGACACTGTTTTCTTTTTTATTCCTTCTGTTTCTGTTGTAAACAGCTGTTTACTTGGCCTATTGTTGAGGTCACACCCACCTTACTATAGAGACAAACTGTTGAACTGCTAAATTGAGCACAGAATGTTCTAGTGAGGTGAGACAGAGAGAGCTGTGACCTACCTGTGTCCAGACTAAGGTTCAGGATGGTTCAGTCGTTTTCTCTCCTTCAGCCCCAGCTAACAAGCAGCGTCCCTGTTAGGGCCTGTTAAAGTGATAATTGAAGGATACGTCCAGGCACCACAGGTTTCCTGTTGACCAGGGCGAAGGACAACTCAGTTTGTAGAAACACTGCTGAGGCCTTGATGACGTGCTGTCCAAAACGGAATGTAGACATGGTGATGACTGCAGACCTGAAAGAGGGAAGAGGTGTTCAAATAAGGTGAACTGAGGCAAGACCGCTGCAGGGCTGTCTGTTAGGGTTCACTGGGTGTTCAGCAAATCACACTGCAGAAAGTATCTAAGGACAATACAAAGTACCACTTTCCAAAAAATCAACCGTTCATGAAACAGCTTTCAAGGTACAGAAGTCTGACAAACAAGCATGAAATGTGTGTCATCATCCAAAAGGTTCAAAATGGTCTCTTCGTATCGAAAAGTCTCAATCATAACATAAATGAAAGAATACCCTAGTGTGAGAAACACAGTAATGAGCAATACTGAGATACTAAACCATGCGCTTCACTGGAGCCAATTGCTCATTTTGAAGCTAGTTAAAACAAAAAGGATTGTCACTATTTGCAGCAGTTCTCTTGGTGAAATTGCGTTTGTGAAATGATGAGTCCTCTCATCAGTGTGTCACAGATATCAAGAGCACTGCCAAGATGACGTCACATCTGACCAAGCACTCTCTATCGGCTGTCACAGATATCCCTGCTGGAAAAATCTATTACTGCAAACATAAAATATTTGAAAGTTATCTGTCTATGTTTCTGTAAGTGTCTCGTTCTCTTTTCACTTACTTTTTCTTACCACACTAGAATAATTGTTCATCTTCTAGGAGTCCAGGTTTCAATTAGCATTGGCCAGCATTCAATTAGACATGGGGGAAAAACACAAAATAATATATACTTTACCATTTTTTTATATATTTTTTCCAACCAGGTAGGCAAGTTGAGAACAAGTTCTCATTTACAACTGCGACCTGGCCAAGATAAAGCAAAGCAGTGTGACACAGACAACAACACAGAGTTACACCTGGAGTAAACAATAAACAAGCCAATAACACAATAAACCAATCAATGACACAGTAGAAAAAAGAAAGTCTATATACAGTGTGTGCAAAAGGCAATAGGCAATAAATAGGCCATAGGAGCAAATAGTTACAATTTAGCAGATTAACACTGGAGTGATAAATGAGCAGATGATGAAGTGCAGGTAGAGATACTAGTGTGCAAAAGAGCAGAAAAGTACATAAAATAAAAACAGTATGGGGATGAGGTAGATAGATTGGGTGGGCTATTTCCAGATGGACTATGTACAGCTGCAGCGATCAGTTAGCTGCTCAGATAGTTAATGTTTATAGTTAATGTTCCACGTTTGCCTTAGATAGTCGACCATTAGGGTCAGGGTTGATTAGGGAGGTCACCCCTCCTTTGGGCATGGTGACGCAGGGGGGTCATACGGAGAGAAATAGTCTCTTCCTTATTGACTCTCCTGCGTTTCCCGTAGTGCTGGTCCTACCCTGGTTAGCTTGTCATAACCCCACTGTTTCCTTGCCACAGAGGGCTCTCACGGGGTGGCCGCGAGAGTGCTCAGGTAGTTGTTTAGGGGTTTCCGTTGGTGCTACTACAGTGGAGAGTCCAGACCAGGTCTCCACCATGAGCATTGCCCCTGAAAATGCCGATTTGACTCTCGCCTTCTCCAAAAAGAAGGCAACTCAATTACCACCTCATCGACGGGGCGATTGTGCGATAGACTGCAGTTCCCAGGAATCACATGTATCCCCTCTCACAGGCGGAGACGGAGGCTATGGAAACATACAGTGGGACAAAAAAAGTATTTAGTCAGCCACCAATTGTGCAAGTTCTCCCACTTAAAAAGATGAGAGAGGCCTGTCATTTTCATCATAGGTACACTTCAACTATGAGGAAAAAAAATATATCCAGAAATCACATTGTAGGATTTTTTATGAATTTATTTGCAAATTATGGTGGAAAATAAGTATTTGGTCAATAACAAAAGTGTATCTCAATACTTTGTTATATAACCTTTGTTGGCAATGACAGAGGTCAAACTTTTTTCTGTAGGTCTTCACAAGGTTTTCACACACTGTTGCTGGTATTTTGGCCCATTCCTCCATGCAGATCTCCTCTAGAGCAGTGATGTTTTGGGGCTGTTGCTGGGCAACACAGACTTTCAACTCCCTTCAAAGATTTTCTATGGGGTTGAGATCTGGAGACTGGCTAGGCCACTCCAGGACCTTGAAATGCTTCTTACGAAGCCACTCCTTCGTTGCCTTGGCGGTGTGTTTGGGATCATTGTCATGCTGAAAGACCCAGCCATGTTTCATCTTCAATGCCCTTGCTGATGGAATGAGGTTTTCACTCAAAATCTCACGATACATGGCCCCATTCATTCTTTCCTTTACACGGATCAGTCGTCCTGGTCCCTTTGCAAAAAAACAGCCCCAAAGCATGATGTTTCCACCCCCATGCTTCACAGGAGGTATGGTGTTCTTTGGATGCAACTCAGCATTCTTTGTCCTCCAAACACGACGATTTGAGTTTTTACAAAAAAGTTATATTTTGGTTTCATCTGACCATATGACATTCTCCCAATCTTCTTCTGAATCATCCAAATGCTCTCTAGCAAACTTCAGACGGGCCTGGACATGTACTGGCTTAAGCAGGGGGATACGTCTGGCACTGCAGGATTTGAGTCCCTGGCGGCGAAGTGTGTTACTGATGGTAGGCTTTGTTACATTTGTCCCAGCTCTCTGCGGGTCATTCACTAGGTTCCCCCGTGTGGTTCTGGGATTTTTGCTCACCGTTCTTGTGATCACTTTGACCCCACGGGGTGAGATCTTGCGTGGAGCCCCAGATCAAGGGAGATTATCAGTGGTCTTGTATGTCTTCCATTTCCTAATAATTGCTCCCACAGTTGATTTCTTCAAACCAAGCTGCTTACCTATTGCAGATTCAGTCTTCCCAGCCTGGTGCAGGTCTACAATTTTGTTTCTGGTGTCCTTTGCCAGCTCTTTGGTCTTGACCATAGTGGAGTTTGGAGTGTGACTGTTTGAGGTTGTGGACAGGTGTCTTTTATACTGATAACAAGTTCAAACAGGTGCCATTAATACAGGTAACGAGTGGAGGACAGAGGTGCCTCTTAAAGAAGAAGTTACAGGTCTTGCTTGTTTGTAGGTGACCAAATACTTATTTTCCACCATAATTTGCAAATAAATAAATGAAAAATCCTACAATGTGATTTTCAGGATTTTCTTTCTCATTTTGTCTGTCATAGTTGAAGTGTACCTATGATGAAAATTACAGGCCTCTCTCATCTTTTTAAGTGGGAGAACTTGCACAATTGGTGGCAGACTAAATATTTTTTTGCCCCACTGTATGTCTCCGAATCCCTGCGTCAGGGGTACATTCGGTCCTCCACTTCACCCACCTCCTCGAGTCTCTTTTTTGTGAAGAAGAAGAAGGAGGGAGGTCTGCATCCGTGTATTGACTATCGGGGCCTGGATCAGATCACTGTGAGGTATAGTCCTTCTGTAGCTCAGTTGGTGGAGCATGGCGCTTGTAACGCCAGGGTAGTGTGTTCGATTCCCGGGACCACCCATACGTAGAATGTATGCACACATGACTGTAAGTCGCTTTGGATAAAAGCGTCTGCTAAATGGCATATATTATTATTATATTATTATTATAGTTACCCGCCACAGTGAAAAAGTCAATGCACGGGGCGCGCTTCTTCACCTAACTATATCTCAGGAGCGAATACAACCTGGTGCGTATACGAGAGGGAGACGAGTGGAAGACTGCTTTCAGTACCAACTCTGGACACTATAAGTACCTCGTCATGCCGTACGGGTTGATGAATGCGCCATCAGTCTCCCAAGCCTTTGTAGACAAGATTTCCAGGCACCTGCACCGGCAGGGTGTAGTGGTGTATATTGATGTCATTTTGATATACTCCGCTACACGCAAAGAGCTTGTGTCCCTGGTGCGCAGAGCGCTTGGTCGCCTGTTGGAGCATGAAATGTGTGTCAAGGCTGAGAAATGCCTGTTCTTCCAACAGTCTGTCTCCTCGCATTTCCACCTAAGGGGTGGCGATGGAGAGTGACAGCATTGCAGCCGTGCGTAATTGGCCGACTCCCACCACGGTAAAGGAGGTGCAGTGGTTCTTAGGGTTTGCCAACTACTACCGGAGGTTTATCCGGGGTTTTGGTCAGGTATCAGCTCCCATTATCTCACTGCTGAAGGGGGGCCCGGCCCAGAGGTAAGCTACACCCCTTACCCATTCCACAGCGGCCTTGGTCGCACCTGTAGGTGGATTTTCTTACTGATCTTCCACTCTCACAGGGTAACACCGCGATCCTGGTCGTTGTGGATCATTTCTCAAAGTCCTGTCGTCTCCTCCCTCTGGCCGGTCTCCCTACAGACTGCGGAGGCCTTGTTTACACACGTCTTTCGGCACTACAGGGTGCCTGAGGATATAGTGTCTGATCGGGGTCCCCAGTTCACATCTAGGGTCTGGAAGGCATTCTGGGGGTCTCGATCAGGGGGTCTCGATTCTGGGGGTCTCGATCAGCCTTACTTCAGGGTTTCACCCCGGGAGTAATGGCCAGGTGGAGAGAGTGAACCAGGATGTGGGCAGGTTTCTATGGTCCTATTGCCAGGACCAGTCGGGGGAGTGGGCGGAGTTCGTGCCCTGGGCCGAGATGGCACAGAACTTGCTCCGCCACTCCTCCACAAACAACTCTCCCTTCCAGTGCGTACTGGGGTACCAGCCCGTTCTGGCGCCTTGGCATCAGGGTCAGACCGAGGTTCCTGCGGTGGACGACTGGTTCAGGCATGCGGAGGAGACATGGGAAGCCGTCCGTGTCCACCTTCAGCAGGCCATGACGCACCAGAAGGTTAATGCAGATCACAACCGCAGTGAAACCCCGGTGTTCACACTGGGGCACCGGGTATGGCTCTCGACTCAAAACCTGCCCCTCCGCCTGCCCTGCCGTAAGCTGGGTCCACAGTTTGTGGGTTCATTTAAAGTCCTGAGGAGAGTGAACGAGGTTTGTTACAGGTTACAGCTTCCACCCGATTACCGTATTAACCCCTCGTTCCATGTGTCTCTCCTCAGGAGTCTGAGGTGCCGGAGGTTCCTCCACCCCCTCTGGACATCGGGGGGGCCCCGGCGTACTCCATTCGCTCCATACTGGATTCGGGGCGCCGGGCGAGGGACCTTCAGTATCTCGTGGAGTGGGAGGGGCACGGCCCGGAGGAGAGGTGCTGGGTTCCGGTTGAGGACGTGTTGGACCCATCTATGCTGCAGGAGTTCCACTGTCTTCGTCCGGATCGACCTGCGCCTCGCCCTCCGGGTCGTCCCCGAGGCCGGTGTCGACGCGCGGCTATTGTCACGACTTCCGCCTAAGTTGGTCCCTCTCCTTGTTCGGGCAGTGTTCGAAGTCACCGACCTTCTAGCCATCACTGATCCCCTTTAATTTTCCTTTGGTTTTGTCTTGTCTTTTATCACACCTGGTTCCAATCGCATGTATTATATGTTGTGTATTTAACCCTCTGTTCCCCCTCATTGTCCTTGTCGGGTGATTGTTTGTCTGTAAGCTATGTGCAAGATATGTTCTGGTGTGTGACGGGTTTTGTACCCACTTGTATTATTTTGTATATTTTGGTTTTCAGAGTTTTTGAGCACTTATTAAACTGCTCTGTTTTATACCAAGTTCGATCTCCTGCGCCTGACTTCCCTTCCACCTGCACACACCCTTACAGACTGTAGTTTCTCTTTGCTTATTTGAGCTGTTCTTGCCATAATATAGACTTGGTCTTTTACCAAATAGGGCTATATTCTGTATACCACCCCTACCTTGTCACAACACAACTGTTTGGTTCAAACACATTAAGAAGGAAAGAAATTCCACAAATTAACTTTTAACAAGGCACACCTGTTAACTGAAATGCACACCTCATTAAGCTGGTTGAGAGAATGCCAAGAGTGTGCAAAGCTGTGATCAAGGCAAAGGGTGGCTACTTTGAAGAATCTCAAATATAACATATATTTTGATTTGTTTAACACTTTCTGGGTTATTACATGATTCTATATGTGTTATTTCATAGTTTTGATGTCTTCACTATGTAGAAAATAGCAAAAATAAAGAAAAACCCTGGAATGAGTAGGTGTCCAAACTTTTGACTCGTACTGTATATACTGTATATTATTTTTTATATTGATGTAACAAATGTATAATTTGTACAGTTCTTAATTAAACATGTAGTTAGTTGTTTGTTATATTTGACTGTGTAAAACATATCAGTACTACGTATATCTCTGAGAGTGTGGTGGATACATTGCAGACTGCAAAATAACATGATTATTATATATTATTCAAAACAATAATATGAGATCTGTACGTAAAACATTTCAAGTTTTTGTCATTTAGAACATGCTCCTCTCCAGAGCAACTTGCATTCATCTTAAGATAGCTAGGTGAGACAACCACATATCACAGTCAAATATACAGGATATAAACCTTCCATTCCAGCTAAACAACGGATATGTAGGATTTTATTTGGAAAAAATCTAAAACCTATTAACTACCAATCTGAGAACAGTTATATTATACACGCTCATGACAGTAGCCATAAGCAATCATTTCTGATGAAAAACATTTTAAAAATTGGTGTATATAGCATTTTGGAAATAAACTCTTCAAATGTACATAAAGGAAGGGTAAAGTGACTAGGCATGAGGTTTGTAATAGCATTGGTTATTTGTTAAATATAAGATACTTCTATTTGTAGGTTATTTTCAATGTGTGATCACATTTCATAACATAAATGTCAAGTAACAAAACGACATGCAACTGAATGCTAAGTAGTCATGTTCCCAACTTCCCTTATGCTCTCGCGCAGGTATTCCCAAACCGTGGTACATCGGGGGTACACCAAATAAAAATGTGATTCACATTTAAAAAAATTGAAACATAAAATCCAACGGGGCTATACATTTGGGTGAGGTTTTTTTCTCACCTGAGTAGCCATGTTTCACTGCCAAAAATAAAATTAAACCATCTAGTGTTCAGTGAAATAAGAACACAATGTCAAATACAGATAGACTAGTTAAATAATTAACATCCAATCACATTAACCGTTACTCTCTCGCGGGAATTCCACTAACAGTCAGTATGTAGCCAAACATAGCTGCAGCTCATTCCGTTTGCTCAAAAATGTATTAATTGTTTAAAAAAGGCCCCCGTCCTTATAGACACATACCAGCTCTACTGGTAGTACTGCTACTACCAGCAGTACTACACCTGCATCTGTCGATCTGTTGTTCTGTTTCCACGAGCACATCCAATGCTAACATCAGTAATTCTACATTTGTTATTAGCCCAGCAAGCATGGACACTGACAGTTGTGAATCTGATGCAGCCGAAGACCTACTGTCCCCTTACCCGGGAAAGCGCCAAACAGACAGGGACGTTGGACTATCGAAGAAGCGCAAATATGATGAGAACTACAGTCATGGCCAAAAGTTTTGAGAATGACACAAATACTAATTTCCGTATTTGACCCTTCTTTTTCAAGACCTCTGCAATCCGCCCTGGCATGCTGTCAATTAACTTCTGGGCCACATCCTGACTGATGGCAGCCCATTCTTGCATAAGCATTGCTTGGAGGTTGTCAGAATTTGTGGGTTTTTGTTTGTCCACCCGCCCCTTGAGGATTGACCACAAGTTCTCAATGGGATTAAGGTCTCGGGAGTTTCCTGGCCATGGATCCAAAATATCGATGTTTTGTTCCCCGAGCCACTTAGTTATCAATTTTGCCTTATGGCAAGATGCTCCATCATGCTGGAAAAGGAATTGTTCGTCACCAAACTGTTCCTGGATGGTTGGGAGAAGTTGCTCTCAGAGAATGTGTTGTACCATTCTTTATTCATGGCCGTGTTCTTAGGTAAAATTGTGAGTGAGCCCACTCCCTTGGCTGAGAAGCAACCCCACACATGAATGGCCTCAGGATACATTACTGTTGACAAGACACAAGACTGATGGTAGCGCTCACCTTGTCTTCTCTGGACAAGCTTTTTTCCAGATGCCCCAAACAACCGGAAAGGGGATTCATCAGAGAAAATGACTTTACCCCAGCAGAGGTGTATGTAGAGGGCAAGTTGGTTAGGATGATATCTATGAGGGTACCTGTGTATACGGCTTTGGGGTGGTACCTGGTAGGTTCATTGATAATTTGTGTGAGAAAGAGGGCATCAAGGGTACAGACCTGGATAGTAGGACATAACTCTGCAGGCTATCTCTGCAGTAGATTGCAACACCGCCTCACAGCGCCTGGGGAATAGGAGTGGAGCTAGGCACTGCAGGGCCTGGATTCACCTCTACATCACCAGAGGAACAGAGGAGTGAAGGGATGAAGGGTGGGTTGTCCTGTTTCTTCTCCCCATCAGTAGATCAGCCGGGCTGAAACCTGTCGATGTTGAGGGAGTGGCTCTGTACGTCAGCAGAGTAAGCAGAGGGTCTGTCTACTTGAGCATCCACTTGACTGTCTGTACAGCTCTCTCCACATGTCCATTACTCTGTGGGAAGTGGGGCCACTTGTCAAATGTATGAAGTAATACTCCTTACTGAGTTATTATAGCCCTGTACTTGCCAACTGGGGGCCATTATCGCTAACCATGCTGTTGAACTGGGTGCCATTATCGCTAAACATGCTGTTGAACTGGGGGACAATATCGCGACTGGTTTCCAGTCCTCAACATGCTGTTGAAGTAGGACCTCTCCTCCGCAGCTGCTGGCATCGGCTAACATTGCTGTAGGCTTCCTAGAATCATAATAAGTTAACACAGGAGCAGTGGTTATTGAGTGTTTAAGTCTCTAAAATGCTGCCTCCTTTGTGTGTGTCCCCAGGCCAACTCTACCTTTGTTTTGAGGAGCTCGTAGAGCGGCTGCCCCACAGTAGATAGCCCGGGAATGTATTTCCACAGATACTGTACCATCCTGAGGAAACACTTCAGCTTGCATATGGTCTGGGGCTGGGGGAAGTTGCTTATCCCCATGACCTTTTCCAGGTCTGGCCAGATTCTGTTTATGTCAATGATGTGCCCCAGGAAGAAAAGCTGGCTTTGTTTGAACTTACACTTGTCGTTGTTGAGCTTGAGGCCTGTTGCTTCAACGACTGAGCACATTTCCCAGGTGTAACAGTATAACTTTAGACCGTCCCGTCGCCCATAACCGGGCGCGAACCAGGGACCCTCTGCACACATTAACAACTGACACCCACGAAGCATCGTTACCCATCGCTCTACTGCTTCAAGGTCTCAGAGCAAGTGACGTCACCGATTGAAACGCTATTTAGCGCGCACCGCTAACTAAGCTAGCCGTTTCACATCCGTTACACTCACCCCCCTTTTGACCTCCTCCTTTTTCCGCAGCAACCAGTGATCCGGGCCAACAGCATCAATGTAACAGTATAACTTTAGACCGTCCCCTCGCCCATACCCGGGCGCGAACCAGGGACCCTCTGCACACATTTTTATTTTTTATTTTTTTTATTTCACCTTTATTTAACCAGGTAGGCTAGTTGAGAACAAGTTCTCATTTGCATCTGCGACCTGGCCAAGATAAAGCATAGCAGTGTGAACAGACAACACAGAGTTACACATGGAGTAAACAATTAACAAGTCAATAACACAGTAGAAAAAAAGGGGGAGTCTATATACAATGTGTGCAAAAAGCATGAGGTAGGCGAATAATTACAATTTTGCAGATTTACACTGGAGTGATAAATGATCAGATGGTCATATGCAGGTAGAGATATTGGTGTGCAAAAAAGCAGAAAAGTAAATAAATAAAACAGTATGGGGATGAGGTAGGTGAAAATGGGTGGGCTATTTACCAATAGACTATGTATAGCTGCAGCGATCGGTTAGCTGCTCAGATAGCTGATGTTTGAAGTTGGTGAGGGAGATAAAAGTCTCCAACTTCAGCGATTTTTGCAATTCGTTCCAGTCACAGGCAGCAGAGTACTGGAACGAAAGGCGGCCAAATGACAACTGACGCCCACGAAGCATCGTTACCCATCGCTCCACAAAAGCCGCGGCCCTTGCAGAGCAAGGGGAACTACTACTTCAAGGTCTCAGAGCAAGTGACGTCACCGATTGAAACGCTATTTAGCGCGCACCGCTAACTAAGCTAGCCGTTTCACATCCATTACACAGGCACTTGTCATGTTTCTGCTCAGAGTTGGCATAGATCGGTACATCGTCCATGTATGTAGCCACACCCTCGAGCCATGAAGAGTTTCCGTCATTTTCCTTTGAAAAATCTTGGGGGCACTGGTTATCCCAAACAGGAGAAGTTTGAAACAGTATATCCCAAAAGGAGTGAGTAGTCAGTCAGAAAGTAGTCAGCTTGCTACTCTCCGCATCTAGTGAGGTGAACACTTCGGCTCCTGACAGTTTTGACACAATTTCCTTCTTTTCACTACTTTGTTCAGTGGTTTTAGATCGACACAGATTGGTATGTTGTCATTTGGCTTTTGCACTGGCAACATAGCAGCACCATTGTGTCGGCTCTATTACTTTTACCGCTATGTCCTCATTTTCCATGAGATTTAGCTCCCTTTTCACATTAACGGCACTCGCCTGTCTGCATGTACTGCGTATAGCTGGGCATACTCTTTTAAGACTATTTTCACTGGCCTCCTTCTTTCCACTCCTCTCCTCTTTTGACCTCACCCTCTCACCTTCCCCCCCTACTCACAAGGCAGGCAATACGCTCGACCTCATCTTTACTAGATGCTGTACTTCCACTAACCTCATTGCAACTCCCCTCCAAGTCTCCGACCACTACCTTGTATCCTTTTCCCTCTCGCTCTCATCCACTCATCCAACACCTCCCACACTGCCCCTACTCGGATGGTATCGCGCCGTCCCAACCTTCGCTCTCTCTCCCCCGCTACTCTCTCCTCTTCCATCCTATCATCTCTTCCCTCTGCTCAAACCTTCTCCAACCTATCTCCTGATTCTGCCTCCTCAACCCTCCTCTCCTCCCTTTCTGCATCCTTTGACTCTCTATGTCCCCTATCCTCCAGGCCGGCTCGGTCCTCCCCTCCCGCCCCGTGGCTCGACGACTCATTGCGAGCTCACAGAACAGGGCTCCGGGCAGCCGAGCGGAAATGGAGGAAAACTCGCCTCCCTGCGGACCTGGCATCCTTTCACTCCCTCCTCTCTACATTTTCCTCCTCTGTCTCTGCTGCTAAAGCCATTTTCTACCACTCTAAATTCCAAGCATCTGCCTCTAACCCTAGGAAGCTCTTTGCCACCTTCTCCTCCCTCCTGAATCCTCCTCCCCCCTCCTCCCTCTCTGCAGATGACTTCGTCAACCATTTTGAAAAGAAGGTCGACGACATCCGATCCTCGTTTGCTAAGTCAAACGGCACCGCTGGTTCTGCTCACACTGCCCTACCCTGTGCACTGACCTCTTTCTCCCCTCTCTTTCCAGATGAAATCTCACGTCTTGTGACGGCCGGCCGCCCAACAACCTGCCCGCTTGACCCTATCCCCTCCTCTCTTCTCCAGACCATTTCCGGAGACCTTCTCCCTTACCTCACCTCGCTCATCAACTCATCCCTGACCGCTGGCTACGTCCCTTCCGTCTTCAAGAGAGCGAGAGTTGCACCCCTTCTGAAAAAACCTACACTCGATCCCTCCAATGTCAACAACTACAGACCAGTATCCCTTCTTTCTTTTCTCTCCAAAACTCTTGAACGTGCCGTCCTTGGCCAGCTCTCCCGCTATCTCTCTCTGAATGACCTTCTTGATCCAAATCAGTCAGGTTTCAAGACTAGTCATTCAACTGAGACTGCTCTTCTCTGTATCACGGAGGCGCTCCGCACTGCTAAAGCTAACTCTCTCTCATCTGCTCTCATCCTTCTAGACCTATCGGCTGCCTTCGATACTGTGAACCATCAGATCCTCCTCTCCACCCTCTCCGAGTTGGGCATCTCCGGCGCGGCCCACGCTTGGATTGCGTCCTACCTGACAGGTCGCTCCTACCAGGTGGCGTGGCGAGAATCTGTCTCCTCACCATGCGCTCTCACCACTGGTGTTCCGGAGACACCTGAAACCCCACCTCTTTAAGGAATACCTAGGATAGGATAAGTTATCCTTCTCACCCCCCCCCCCCCTTTAAGATTTAGATGCACTATTGTAAAGTGACTGTTCTACTGGATGTCATAAGGTGAATGCACCAATTTGTAAGTTGCTCTGGATAAGAGCGTCTGCTAAATGACTTAAATGTAAATGTAAATGTTCAGTTTTTAGCTTCCCGCAGGACCCAAAAAACATCACTGACCTCATCTATGCGTTTAACCAGGCCTTAGCAGTTACACGACTAAGCAGATTTTTTACACCCCCTCCTGGTATCACATACACAAGGAAACTGTACCGTTGTCCCTTGTAACTAGTGTTAGCCTGAAACTGACCTAGACACTTTAAATCGACCCCTGGGGTGTTCAGATGCACTTCAGAGGGGTGCAATTTTCTCCTCAGTGAGAGTTGGTTAAAAGTCTCTTCACTAATAATGCTTGTGTCTGTGCCTGTGTCTATTTTAAAGCTTGTATGGATGCCCCCTATGTTGAGCAGTGCAGTCCAGTTTTTCTCACTAGCCTCCTTGCTAACTGAGCCCAGAACATGGACTTGATCTATCTCTTCTGTGATGTCACAGATTGTGGTTTGCTTTCCACACACATTCCTAATGTCCTTTCTTATTTTAGTTGTTGCAAGTGCTTTTGAATGCTGAGCATTTTCCCAGTTAGCATGTGTGCTTTTACCACATCTTTCACAGTTCCAGTTCCAGTTTTAGTGCCACCATATCCTTGACTCAAGCCTTTTTTCTCCCCATAGCCTGCTCTTGTTCTTTTGGAGATGGTGCTAGCTACCTACTGTATTAGCCCGTGCTGCGGTTCCCCATCTGCAAGCTAATCTGCTTAGCAACATCCCCCGACTGCCGCACTTTTTGAATAGCCTGTGCTAACGCCAATGTCGGCATCAACTGTAACTTTTGAGAGAATTCTTTGTCTGTGATGCCCACTACTAAACGGTCTTGGATATGTTCTTCCCTTTTAGCACCGAAATCACAGTTCTCAGATAGCTCATAAGGAGCTCTGATGTACAGTACATTCTGCCTTTTCTCTCTCTCTGGCTGCGTTGGTAAAAACATATGCGCTTGTTAGTGAGATTCCATTGTGGAATGAAGTAGTTGTCATACTTTCCCAACACTATATCAAAGTTTGTTTCATCCTCCTCCTGAGCGAATTCAAATGAGCTGAGTATTTTCTCTGCCTCACTGCCCACATCGTAGATTAGCGAACTGACCTGGACGACTCCATCATCTTTGTCCAGTTTTGTCGCAGTCCTGAAACGGCAGAATCTCTGTCTCCACTCCGGCCATTCTGCGATGCTTTCAAACTTGAATTGCTTTGGCGGGTTTAACTTTTTTGTCGTCCTTGTCGTTAGATTTGATGGTCGGCTACACAAAGTCTACTTCAGACACCATGTGATGGCCTTGGTTATAGTAAATATAAAATACCTTTATTTGTAGGTTATTTTCAATGTGTTAAGTAGTCATGTTCACAACTGCACTCATGCTCTAGCGCAGTGGTTCCCAACCTTTTTCGGTTACTGTACCACCAACAAAATGTTGCTCTGCCCGGAGTACCCTTAAGTACCGCCTCAAGTGCATTTTACCATTAGGCCTATGTTCTCATGAGTCTTCTCAAGTACCCTCTGTGGATAGGCCAAGTACCCCGAGGGGTCCTAGTACCCCTGGTTGGGGGAACCCATTAATCACAAGGATAGATAATAACCAAGTAGCAGCAGCATATGATGAGTGTAAAAGTGTGCGTATTTGTGTGTGTGCGTATAGCAGAGTGCAGAGCGAACAGGTAGCAGAGTGAACAGTCTGTGGCTTGGGTGTCTGAAGTCTTTGACAATTTTCCTCTGACACCGCCTGATATAGAGGTCCAGGATGGCAGTGAGCTTGGCCCCAGTGATTTACTGGACCATCCACACCACTGTCTGTAGCGCTTTGCGGTCAAGGGCGGTGCATTTGCCAAAGCAAGCTTTGATGCAGCCAGTTAAGATTCACTAGATTGTGCAGCTGTAGAACATGTTGAGGATCAGAAGGCCCATGTGAAATAATTTCAACCTCCTGAGGGGGAAGAGGCGCTGTAGTGCCCTCTTCACAACTTTGCGGGTGTGTGTGGACCATGTTAAGTCCTTAGTGATGTGTATGCCAAGGAACTTGAAGCTTTTGACCCACTCCACTACAGCCCCATCAATGTGGATGGGGGCGTGCTTTCCCCTCTTTCTACTGTTGTCCACGATCAGCTATTGTTATTTTTGACCTGGCACAACATGAATAATCTCTGACCTCCTCTCTGTAGGCTCCGTGTCATCAGAAAACTTGATGATAGTGTTGAAGTTGTGTGTGGCCATGCAGTCGTGGGGGAACAAGGAGTGCTGGAGGGTATTATGCACGCACCCCTGAAGGGCCCTGTATTGAGGGTCAGCATGGCGGATGTGTTGTTGCCTACCCTCACCACCTGGGGCCGGCCTGTCAGGAAGTCCAGGATCCAGATGCAGAGGGAGGTGTTCAGTCCCAGGGATGGTGATGAACTTTGAGGGGACTATGGTGTTGAACGTTGAGCTGTAGTCTATAAACAGCATTCTCACATAGAAATGTCCCTTCTTGTCCAGGTGGGAGAGGGCAGTGTGAAGTGCAATTGAGATTGCTGTCTTCTGTGAATCTGTTGGGGCAGCATGCAAATTGGAGTGGGTGTCTGGGTTGATGGTGTTAATGTGTGTCATGACCAGCCATGTAAAGCACTTTATAATAACAGATGTGAGTGCTACAGGGCGATAGTTATTTCAGTAGATTACATTGGAGTTCTCAGGAACAGGGACAATGATGGTCAGCTTGAAACATGCTGGGACAAGGAGAGATTGAAAATGTCATTGAAGACACATGCCAGCTGGTCTGTGTATGTTCTACGGTATTCCGTCTGGCCCGTCAGCTTTGCAAGTGTTAACCTGTATTTATTTATGCTGCAGTAGTTTATGTGTTGGGGGCTAGGGTCAGTCTGTTATATCTGGAGTATTTCTCCTGTCTTATCCGGTGTCCTGTGTGAATTTCTCTCCAATTCTCTCTTTCTTTCTTTCTCTATCTCGGGGGACCTGAGCCCTAGGACCATGCCTCAGGACTACCTGGCATGATGACTCCTTGTTGTCACCAGTCCACCTGGCCGTGCTGCTGCTCCAGTTTCAACTGTTCTGCCTGTGGCTATGGAACCCTGACCTGTTCACTGTGATTACTATTATTTGACCATGCTGGTCATTTATGAACATTTGAACATCTTGGCCATGTTCTGTTATAATCTCCACCTGGCACAGCCAGAAGAGGACTGGCCACCCCTCATAGCCTGGTTCCTCTCTAGGTTTCTTCCTAGGTTTTGGCCTTTCTAGGGAGTTTTTCCTAGTCACCGTGATACTACACCTGTATTGCTTGCTGTTGGGGTTTTAGGCTGGGTTTCTGTACAGCACTTTGATATATCAGCTGATTTAAAAGTTTTACTAACATCGGTCATGGAGAGCGAGTTCACACAGTCATTCCAAACAACAGGTGCTTTCATGCAAGACTCTGCATTGTTTTCCTCAAAGTGAACATAAAAAGTATTCGTATAGTCGCTGTGGGGAAGATGTCGTCTATGCACTTATTGATGAACCGTGTGACTGATGTGGTAAACTACTCAATATTATCAGATGAGTCCCAGGACATTTACCAGTCTGTACTAGCAAAACAGTATTGTAGCCTTGTGTTTGCTTTATCAGACCATCAGACCACTTCTGTATTGATCACGTCACTGGTACTTTTGTTTGTAACCAGGAAGCAGGAGGATAGAGTCATGGTATGATTTGCAGAAAAAGAGGTTGAGGGCCTTGTATGTTGTTCTGTGGGTAGAATAATAGTGGTAGAGTTTTAGCGTCCCTAGTGGCGCAGGAGACGTGTGGGTAGAAGTGACGTAGAAACGGTTTCCTGTTTGTTTATGGCCCAATACAGTTTGTTGAGTGACAAAGTGGTGTTGACTTGTGGAGGGATGTAGACAGCTGTGATAATAATTACAGATAAGAACTCTCTTTGTAGGTAAATAACAGTCTGCAGCTTACCATGAGGTATTCCATATCAGGTGAGCAAAAGCTTGAGATTTCCTTCACACTGGAAGCAGTGCAGAAGTTTTTGTTTATGAAGAGGCACACCTCTCCAACTTTGGAATTGCCTGAGGCTGTGGTCATCTGATCGTGCCGTTGCATGAAGAAACCACTGAGTACTATGTTCATAGATTGAGCCAGCCAAGTTTCTGCAAGGCATATAATATTGCAGTTTTTGAAGTCTCTCTAATAGGAGACTCTCGAACAAAGCTCATCCATCTTATTCTTGAGTAACTGGTGGGGATTGCAACTCTCTCTAAACTATAACTAGGGCCCAGTTGTAGTTTCCTGTTTAGACCAGTATGTCAAAGTCCTAGGTACACACAGATGGCTACATAATGTGCTGTGGTATTATCTGCACCAATGGCCTACCTACACAAGTGCATGACTTTGAGGCTGAAAATGAAATTCAAAAGCACAGAGTGTGTAAAATTACCAGAGCAAAAAATAAACAAAAATTCCTCTAGGATGCATCCCTCTCTAAAACCGTTCTAACGTGACCACTCAATTTAATTACACCTAATGACTGTGAGAGGATCCACTTTTGAAATGTGTGAATTACTTATTGTAATGAGGTTAAATGAGGCCTAAGCGATTACACGGGCCTGTCTCCGAGGGCTCTGCGGCCCAACAGAGGCTGCATGGGAGAGGAGACTAAGGAGATGGGCTGAGGCCTGGAGATAATCACGCCGTGTTTCTCTCTCTCAGCATCTCCGTCACACTCTCTCCGTTTCCGCACTCTCTGAACTGAAACATGGTGCCTTTGGTACAGTAAGCACACATAGAGAGGAGAGAAGCAAAAGTGAGATGGAACTTGAGAAAGAGAAAGAGAGAAGCTGAGCCCTGGGTGGATTTGGAACTGGTCCCAGCAGACACATTCACACACAAGCTCACCAGCTGTCTCCTGCATTAATATTCCAAATGGACTCCAACAATTCCACAACGACAAATTTGAATGAAGAATTGAGTTTATTGTGTGTGTGTGTGCGTGTGCGTGTGCGTGTGCGTGTGCGTGTGTGTGTGTGTGTGTGTGTGTGTGTGTGTGTGTGTGTGTGTGTGTGTGTGTGTGTGTGTGTGTGTGTGTGTGTGTGTGTGTGTGAGTGGAGGCTCCTCAGAGGAGGAAGGGGAGGACCATCCCACTCAGTGAATTTCTGAAAAAGTTTAATAGTGTAACATTAAAATAGTTGTCATTTTTAGATAAAACTACACTAAATATATTCATTATCACCAAATAACGGATTAATACTCACTGCTTTGTAATGAAGGTCTATAGTAGCCTCAAATAATGTAGCCGGTGGACAGCCATTTTCCACCCTCCTCTGGGTACATTGACTTAAATACAAAACCTACAGTAGGAGGCTCATGGTTCCCACCCCCTTCCATAGACTTAAACAGTAATTTTGAAAACTTCCGGAGGACGTCCTCTAACCTACAGTATTAGAGGTTGTGCAGCATGAACTGACATCTTGTCCATCCAATCAAATGATCAGAAATTGAATCTAGTACTGAAAGCATAAGCTACGGCTAGCAAGCACTGCAGCGCATAAAGGGCCGGGTCTTTAGTCAGGTTGGTAGTCATTTAGGAACACTAAGGTAACCTGCCTAAATGACTACTGACCCGCAGAAGTCACGTTTGTAGCCATGAAGTACCTTGAGAGGCTGGTCATGTCTCACATCAACACCATCATCCCAGAAACCTTAGAACCACACCAATCCGCCCCAACAGATCCAGAGATGATGCCTTCTCTATTGCACTCCACACTGCCCTTTCCCACCTGGAAAGAAGGAACACCTATGTGAGAATGCTATTCATTGACTGCAGCTCAGTGTTCAACACCATAGTGCCCTCAAAGCTCATCAATAAGCTAAGGACCCTGGGACTAAAACCTCCCTCTGCAACTGGTTCCTGGACATCCTGACGGGCCGTCCCCAGGTGGTAAGGGTAGGTAACAACACATCCGCCACGCTGATCTTCAACACAGGGGCCCCTCAGGGGTGCGTGCACAGCCCCCTCGTGTACTCCCTGTTCACTCATGACTGTACGGCCAGGCACAACATTACATTTGCCGATGACACAACAGTGGTAGGCCTGATCACCGACAACGATGAGACAGCCTATAAGGAAGAGGTCAAAGACCTGACCGTGTTGTGCCAGGACAACAACCTCTCCCTCAACGTGATCAAGAGAAAAGAGATGATTTTGGACTATAGGAAAAAGAGGACCGAGCATACCCCCATTTTCATCGACCATGCTGTAGAGGAGCAGGTTGAGAGCTTCAAGTTCTTTGGTGTCCACATCACCAACAAACTTACATGGTCCAAGCACACCAAGACAGTCGTGAAGAGGGCAACACAAAACCTATTCATCATCGGGGCCAAACTTCCTGCCATCCAGGACCGCTATACCAGGCGATGTCAGAGGAAGGCCCTAAAAACTCCAGCCACCCTAGTCATAGACTGTTCTCTCTGCTACCGTACGGAAAGCAGTACTGGAGCGCCAAGTCTAGGTCCAAGAGGCTTCTAAACAGCTTCTACCCCAAGCGATAAGACTCCTGAACAGCTAATCAAATGGCTACCCAGAATATTTGTATTGCCGTAATTGCTGGACTATTAAGCGCACCCGAATATAAACCGCACCCACGGAATTATTAAAAAATATGTATTTTGTACATAAATAAGCCGCACATGTCTATAAGCCGCAGGTGCCTACCGGTACATTGAAACAAATTAACTTTAACTTTACTTTATACAAATTAATAGGCTTTAACGAAACACGGCTTGTAACAAAAATAAATAGGCTTTAACGAAACACGGCTTGTAACAAAAATTAAACAGTAGCCTACCAGTAAAGTCATTGGTCACTATCTTCCTCCTCATGTGCACTGAAACCACTGAAGTCATCTCCTTCGGTGTCGGAGTTGTATAGCCTCAGAATTGCTTAATCCGATGTTGGATCGTTTTCATTGTCGCTCTCGTCACTTTCATCCGGAGGCAAATACCCCGCTGAGCTCATGCTGCCCCTTCAACATGCAGCAGTCCAGCCTTTCGAAACCCGTTGATGATAGTGGATTTTTTGACAATGCTCCACGCTGTCAGGACCCACTGGCAGACTTGACCATAAATTGCTCTTTGCATGCGACCCGTTTTAGTGCAGGATTTCTCCCCACGTGTCATCCAAGCCTCCCACTGAACACGGAGTGCCACCTTAAATGCACGATTTACACTGATGTCGAGTGGCTGCAAATACTTTGGGCCATCTGCTTTTCTTCCCTCTGAAAGGTTTGTTGTCTTTTTGCACTGAGTCAGTTCCTCACGCTGCTGTTTACAAAGTCTTATAATCGACTCATTAAGGCCAAGCTCCCATGCAGCAGCTCTATTTCCTTTTCCAACAGCCAGATCGATCGCCTTCAACTTGAAAGTTGCATCATATGCATTTCTCTGTGTCTTTGCCATGAGGGTGACAAAATTACTACCGTAATCAGAATGATGGGAAGTTTGTGCGCACTCGATTTACGTCACATTATGTGACGGTGCTCAGTTTTTTGGCGGCATGAATCTTGTGAAAGCAGGAAAAATCCATAAATTAGCTGCGTCATTGTATAAACCGCGAGGTTCAAAGTGTGGGAATAAAGTAGCGGCTTATAGTCTGGAAATTACTGTACTACACAGATCAGCCAGCTAACGTTAGCTAGCTAGCTAATAGTACACTTTAACCTCTCTAGGGGGTGTGGGACGCTACCGTCCCACCTGGCCAACATCCAGTGAAATCGCAGAGTGCCAAATTCAAAAACAGAAATACTCATTATAAAAATTCATGAAACATGAACATGTTTAACAAAGTGTTAAACATCGGTTTAAATATTAAGTTCTTGTTAATCCAACCACTGTGTCAGATTTCAAAACTTTACGGCAAAAGAAGAACAGCGCCCAGCAGACAAACAGTAACCAGCCATGTAGACGAGTAACAAAAGTCAAAAATAGCGATAAAATTAATCATTTACCTTTGATGATCTTCATATGATTACACTCAAAAACTCTCAGTTACCCAATAAATGTTAGTTTTGTTCGATCAAATCCCTCTTTATATCAAAAAACCTCCATTTTGTTAGCGCGTTTTGTTCAGTAAAACACTGTCTCAAACAACATCCGATGTAATTGCAGAGCGTGAAACTCAACAAAATAGAAATTCTCATAATAAACATACATGAAAGATACAAATGTTATACACCAGTTTAAAGATAAACTTCTTGTTAATCCAACCGCTGTGTCTGATTTCAAAAAGGCTTTACAGCAAAAGCAAGCCATGTGATTATCTGAGAACAGCGCCCAACAGACAAATCATTACAAACAGTTAGCAGCCAAGAAGAAGAGTAACAAAAGTTAGAAATAGCATTAACATTTATCACTTACCTTTGATGATCTTCATATGGTTGCACTCCGAAGACTCCATGTTACACAATAAATGTTTGTTTTGTTCGACAAAGTCCTTCTTTATATTAAAAAAAACTATGTTTTCTTGGTGCGTTTTGTTCAGTAATACATTGGAACAATGAGTGGTCATAGCAGTCAGACGAAAAATCATAAAAGTACCATAAAAGTTCATAGAAACATGTTAAACAATGTTTATAATCAATCCTCATGTTGTTTTTGTCATGAATAATCTATCAGATTTCAACCGGACAAAGCTTCGTCAATAGAAAAGGAGAATGAAGAAATGCGCGCTCCCGGTCATGCACTGGGCTCATGGCTGGAAATTTCCACTGTCCACTCATTGAACATGCTGTTTCTCCCTCATTTTTCAGAGTAAAAGCCTGAAACAATGCCTAAAGACTGGCCACATGTTGAGGAAGCAATATAGATCGTGAACTGGGTCACAAGTCTTTGTATGGTGGATAGGCTTTCAATGGAAAAACAGGCATTTCAAAATAAAAGCATTTCCTGGATGGATTTTCCTCAGATTTTCGCCTGCCATTTCAGTTCTGTTACACTCACACACATTATTTGAACAGTTTTAGAAACTCTGGAGTGTTTTCTATCAAAATCTACTACTTATGTGCATATCCTAGCTTCTGGACCTGAGTAGCAGGCAATTTACTTTGGGCACGCTTTTCATCCAAAATTCCGAATGCTGCCCCCTACCCTAGTGAGGTTAATGAAATTAAAACTACTTTCTGACAAAATCAATAATATATATATATCAATAAAATAATATATGAAAGTGTAGCTAGCTAGACTATCTTACCCATATACTGTGGTCCTTCTGTAGC
Source organism: Oncorhynchus gorbuscha (assembly GCF_021184085.1). Lineage (NCBI taxonomy): Eukaryota > Metazoa > Chordata > Actinopteri > Salmoniformes > Salmonidae > Oncorhynchus > Oncorhynchus gorbuscha. The sequence goes on from NC_060190.1 coordinate 55,711,453, forward strand.
TCAGTTGGTAGAGCATGGCGCTTGTAACGCATGGCGCTTGGGTTCGATCCCCGGGACCACCCATACGTAGAATGTATGCACACATGACTGTAAGTCGCTTTGGATAAAAGCGTCTGCTAAATTGCATATATTATTATTATTATATTATACATGGATGGCTACTTCTCACTATCTGTCACGGATACTATGGTTGCCCTTAGTTGGAAGATGTAGTCCGGAGACAGGTGTTTTCTACATCTGCTTAGCTATCATACTCTAATTCCACTGATTTTAAAACTCGGTCCTCCAGAAAGTGGAGAGCAACACGTATGCAAAATATTTTTTTAAAGCCTCATTAGACAGGATAACCTACATACCAGCTCAAATAAACAGAAGCGTGCAACATGGCAGGCCAATCCAAACTCATCTCTCGGGATGTCCAGCCCACTCATTATTTCAGCCAACCATGGATAGCAGGAAGGTTGCTCCCTTTTTCTGTGACTAAACCAACTATGCTCATCATTTAAAAATTTGATTCATATTTACAGATGACATACAAGTTTGTTATTACGGCAAATGAAAGTTCACATGTTCCAGAAGTCATGTTCCAGAAATAAATAAAACGTTTACGTCCTGTGAAGTAGTGACGCATGACATACGCCTAGTTTCCTGAAATTTTCTCAAAACCATTAAAGTTGTGGAAGGACATTTCCAGAGCACATCATCATTATTATTATCAAAGACAATTTTGCTTTCGACTCGCCAATCAACAACACAATTTCATTCAGAATCAACAATATCCTTTATGACATTCCCAGAATACTTAATCAACACATCAACATATCAACAATACTTTTATTGACACATTTCTTAATTAGCCTTTTTTCCCTCCAATCAGCTCCTATCTGCAAGACTGTAGCTTTAAATCCCACGAGTATGATCTGACCTCTTAAGTCAGAGGGTCGACTCAATCACTGCCACACACAGTTTTACACACTGGCCGGGAAATGGCTATTGATTATCACACTGGAATTGGCCAGATTGGACCCAGGTGCTCATAACAGCAATGCCAAACAATTCAAGCCCTGTAGCGCAATGAAAAGAATGAAACAGACTCATTTACACTTCTTCAAAAGATACACTGGGATTCAATGTATCCAAGGTAAAGGCAGTTTTAGTAAAGTATGAAATGTTTTTAAAAAAGCCTACCAGTGTCATCACAAAGGTATGAAGTAAAGACCAAAGTATTGAATGGTCTGTGTTAAGTCATTCTGGTTTAGTCATTGATATTTCTGTGGGAAATCCAACCTTAAGCATTGACCTGAACGAAATTGGCACATTCTTGAGTGATACTATGCCCAATAGTAATCCATCAACACAATGAAAACACCTCAATCTGTATTCTACTTGATGCTTACTAGGTCTTGGGTCCCATATGGCTGTTTTAACAGAGGTAAGAGAATGGCGATAGGTTGTGCGTGTTAGTAATGGCGATTGGTGATTCAGAGGCTTTAGTAAAGAATGTATTTGAGACACAGGTGCATTGACTTCCCTTACAGTAAATCCAGGGCCAGCCTCAATTAAACTTTGCCTAGTTTAAATGGTAGCCACAGCACTATAATCTCAAATTGCCTTTCACAACACATACGCCTCAGTATGAACTTAACACACATACGCACGCACACATAAAAATGACAATTGTCACAAATTGCTACTCTCTGTTATTATCATTGCATAGTCAATTTAATAACTCTACCTACATGTACATATTACCTTAATTACCTCGACACCGGTGCCCCCGCACATTAACTCTGTACCGGTACCCCCTGTATATAGCCCCACTATTGTTATTTACTGCTGCTCTTTAATCATTTGTTATTCTTATCTCTTACTTTTTGCAGGTATTTTTTAAAAACTGCATTGTAAGTAAGCATTTCACTGTAAGGTCTACACCTGTTGTATTCGGCGCATGTGACAAATACAATTTGATTTGAAGGAGACTGGGAGTGAGAATGACAGCTCAGTTCTGTATCTCGTCTCTGCAGTGCTGCATGTTGCTCTGCAATTCCAGGCTACTGATAGGCTCTGTTATTTAAGCACAAGATCCCCACGGTGAAACCAAGGATGTACCTGTATCCATTCCAATGCTTGGCTAGTGATACTCAGCTCAACGCTGCCACAAAGCCTTGTTCCATTACAACAATGATGATTATATCCAGATATTTTATGGATTGCAATGAGCTTACAATCACAAGCATACACCATTATTTTTGCGATTTCGGTTATATGCTGTGCCCTGATACCAGTCCTGATTTATTTTCCTCTCATTGCTTCTTACACCTTCTTTAAATCCACACAGGAAACTTGTTTGCGTTAACAGAATACCGATCAGGCCCTTCATTGTTTTATTTAACTGTTTAACTTTGTTGCAGACAGACATGTGTAATACAAGAAACTAAAGGTAAAATACCAATGTAATCACTGGTTAATGCACGATTTGTCTGAGAAATGGGCTAAAGCTAGACGGACTGCAGACTTTCAGACATCTGAGAAATACAGTGCACTCGAAAAGTATTCAGACCGCTTGACATATTCCACATTTTGTTACGTTACAGCCTTATTCAAAAATGCATTAAAACGTTTTTTTCCCCCTCATCAATCTATACACAATACCCCAAAATGACAAAGCAAACAAACAGGTTTTTTGCTACTTTTGTAAATGTTTTTATTTATTTTTAAATATCACATCAAATCAAATGAAGGAACTCTGGAGCTCTGTCAGAGTGACTATTGGGTTCTTGGTCATCTCCCTGACTAAGGCTCTTCTCCCCCGTTTGCTCAGTTTGGCCGGGCGGCCAGCTCTAGGAGAGTCTTGGTGGTTCCAAACTTCTTCCATTTAAGAATGATGGAGGCCACTGTGTTCTTGCGGACCTTCAATGCTGCAGTAACGTTTTGGTACCCTTCCCCAGATCTGTGCCTCGACACAATCCTGTCTCGAAGCTCTACAGACAATTCCTTCAACCTCATAGCTTGGTTTTTGCTCTGACATACACTGTCAACTGTGGAACCTTATATAGACAGGTGTGTGCCTTTCCAAATCATGTCCAATCAATTGAATTTACCACAAGTGGACACCAATCAAGTTGTAGAAACAACTCAAGGATGATCGATGGAAACAGGATGCACCTGAGCTCAATTTCAAGTCTCATAGCAAAAGGTCTGAATACTTAAGTAAATAAGGTATCTGTTAAAAAATATATATATAAATATGCAAATAAAAAAAATAAAAAAAATGTTTTCACTTTGCCTTATGGGGTATTGTGTGCAGACTGTTGAGAAAAAAAGTATTTGAACAATTTTAGAATAAGGCTGTAACGTAGCAAAAGTCAAGGGGTCTGAATACTTTCCAAATACACTGTAGATGTCTATCTCTGGTTAAAAAAGCAAAAATCAACATATTTCTTCAATTGTGTATCAGAGAGTAGTGTTAATCCAGCCAACTTCTGGAAAGTGGTCAAATATATTTTTTAAATTACAAAACCACACCCCCTCGGTGCCACAGCAGGTTTTGACAGCCTCGGGTCCATTCTAGACAAAATATACATTTGTGATGCCTATTATAAACATTTTGCTTCAAGCTGGCCACCTGCTTGAAAGGATAATCTCTGGAATTTAATCTCATCCCACTAGAGGGAGTCCTTTAGTCACCTCAGAACAGATTGTCGAAAAGGATGTATTAACAGACTCACATACCTTATTTTCATTTCAACCCTTTGAGGTCTATGATGTACTAAGTGCTTTGCTAAAGATTGATGTTACAAAGAAAATCATAGGGACTGATTCATTTGATCCCTTCTTACTGCAGCTCTCTGTCCCACTTATTGCAGTGACCTATATTTTTTACTTGAAAATAGTTTCTGGTGTTATCCCTAAGATCTTGAAAGCAAAACATGTCCTCCCACTACATACAGGAGGAGATCCTTCTGACTTAGATAACTACTGTCCTATTACCAAATGATCTTGACTTCCCAAAGTTTTAGAATCCCTGACTAACTTTCAACTAAGAACTTTAACTTCTCACTCTATTCTCAACGTGCAACCATCCAGTTTTAGACCTCGACATAGCAGTTTCAGCTATTACGCTTGGATCATAAAAATCACTGTGCTACCTTATTTATAGACCTTTCCAAGGCCTTCGATACCATTGACCATCACATTCTTATTCAAAGGTTGACTGGAAAAGACCTGGATCAGGCTTCTTCCAAGTGGTTTGAAAAGTATCTATCAGACAGGACTCAATGTGTGATCTCTGATGGTGTTAAGTCTAGTGTCCTGAATATTACAAAAGGTGTACCGCAGGGTCTGTACTGGAACCTGTTCTCTTTGTAATTTATATAAATATGTTGGTTAAAGACCTGGAGAATAAACCCTCCTCTTCACAACTGCCCATGTCCTTTAATATTGATGATGTGGTTGTTACTGACAAGGAGCACATGGCTGAGCTTCTTAATCACCACTTCATTAAGTCAGGATTCCTATTTGACTCAGCCATGCCTCCTTGCCCGTCCAACATTTCCTCATCTCCCACCCCTTCTAATGCCACGAGCCCCAATCCTGCTGCCTTTTTTCCCCCTGGCCCACTACAAAGTTTCCCCCTGCAGACGGACACTGAGTCCGAGGTGCTAAAGCAGCTCCTTAAACTTGACACCAAAAATCCATCTTGGCCAGGTGGTTTAGACCCTCTCTTCTTTAAGGTTGCTGCCCCTGTCATTGCCAAGTCCATCTCTGACCTTTTTAACCTGTCTCTCCTCTCTGAGGAGGTTGCCATTGCTTGAAAGGCAGCCACGATGCATCCTTTATTTAAAGGAGGAGATCAAGCTGATCCTAACTGCTATAGGCCATAGGCCAATTTCTATTTTGCCCTTTTTATAAAAAATGTCGGAAAAACTTGTCAATAATCAACTGACTGGCTTTCTTGATGTCTATAGTATTCTCTCTGGTATGCAATCTGGTTTCCGCTCAGGTTATAGATGTGTCACTGCAACCTTAAAGGTCCTAAATGATGTCACCAGTGCCCTTGAATCTTGGCTGTTGTGCTGCTATTTTTATTGACCTGGCCAAAGCTTTTGATTCGGTAGACCATTCCATTCTTGTGGGCCGGCAAAGGAGTATCGGTGTCTCTAAGCGGTCTTTGGCCTGGTTTGCTAACTACCTCTCTCAAAGAGTGCGGTGTACAAAATCAGAACATCTGCTGTCTCAGCCACTGCCTGTCACCAAGGGAGTACCCAAGGCTCGATCCTAGGCCCCACGCTCTTCTCAATTTACATCAACAACATAGCTCAGGCAGTAGGAAGCTCTCTCATCCATTTATATGCAGATGATACAGTCTTATACTCAGCTGGCCACTCCCTGGATTTTCTGTTAAATGCTCTACAACAAAGCTTTTTTAGTGTCCAACAAGCTTTCTCTGCCCTTAACCTTGTTCTGAACATCTCCAAAACAAAGGTTGTGTGGTTTGGTAAGAAGAATGCCCCTCTCCCCACCGGTGTGATTGCTACCACAGAGGGTTTAGAGCTTGATGTAGTCACCTCATACAAGTTCTTGGGAGTATGCCTTGACGGTTCAACGTCCTACTCTCAGCACATATCAAAGCTGCAGGCCAAGGTTAAATCTAGACTAGGTTTCCTCTATCGTAAGCGCTCCTCTTTCACCCCAGCTGCCAAACTAACCCTGATTCAGATGACCTGCCGATCTATAAAGTCATTTATAGATCAGCAGGTAAGGGTGCTCTCGAGCGGCTAGATGTTCTTTACCATTTGGCCATAAAATTTGCCACCAATGCTCCTTATAGGACACATCACTACACTCTATACTCCTCTGTAAACTGTTCATCTCTGTATACTCGTCTGAAGACCCACTGGTTGATGCATAGTCATTGACTACTATTCATTGACTACAACTCAGCGTTCAACACCACAGTCAACTCAAAGCTCATCACTAAGCTAAAGTCCCTGGGACTAAACAACTCCCTCAGCAACTGGATCCTGGAATTCCTGAGGGCCGTCCCCAGGTGGTAAGGGTAGGTAACATCACATCTGCCATGCTGATCCTCAAAACGGGGGCCCCTCGGGGGGGCGTGCTTTGTCCCCTCCTATACTCCCTGTTCGCCCTTGACTGCACGGCCAAGCACGATTCCAACACCATCATTAAGTTTGCAGACAACACAACAGTGGTAGGCCTGATCAACGACAACAATGACACAGCCTATATGGAAGTCAGAGATCTAGCAGTGTCGTGCCAGGATAAGAACCTCTCCCTCAACGTGATCAAGACAAAGGAGATGTTTGTGGACTACAGGAAAAGGAGGGCCGAGCATGCCCTCATTCTCATCGACAGGGCTGTAGTGGAGCAGGTTGAGAGCTTCAAGTTCCTTGGTGTCCATTCCCAACAAACTATCATGGTCCAAACACACCAAGACAGTTGTGAAGAGGGCACGACAACGCCGATTCTCCTTCAGGAGACATGGGTCCTCAGAACCTTAAAAAGTTCTACAGCTGCACCATCGAGAGCATCCTGACTGGTTACATTACCACATGGTATGGCAACTGCTCGGCCTCAGACCGCAAGGCACTACAGAGGGTAGTGCGTATGGCCCAGTACATCACTGGGGCCAAGCTTCCTGCCATCCAGGAAGACTATACCAGGCGGTGTCAGAGGAAGGCATTAAAAATTTGCAACCTAGTCATAGACTTTTCTCTGTGTTACAACACGGCAAGCAGTACCGGAACACCAAGTCTAGGTCCAAAAAGCTTCTTAACAGCTTCTACCGCCAAGCCATAAGACATAAGACAGCTAATCAAATGGCTATCCGGACTATTTGCATTGACCGCACCACAACACTCCATTTTTACACTGCTGCAGCTCTCTGTTAATCTATGCATAGTCACTTTACCTACATGTACATATTATCTTAATTACCTCAACTAGCCTGTGCCCCCGCACATTGACTCTGTACCGGTACCCCCTGTATAAAAGCCTCGTTACTGTTATTTTATTGTTGCTCTGTAATGATTTGTTATTTTCTTCTTATTTTTTTTCTACATCAGTTTATTTTAGTAAATATTTTAACACTTATTTTTCTTAAAACTGCATTGTTGGTTAATTAAGGGCTTGTAAGTAAGCATAACATTGTAAGGTCTATATCTGTTTAATGCGGCGCATGTGACAAACTAAATTTAATTTGTACTTTGCACAGCAATTGAAGAGAAGTGGGACAACATTCCACAATTAACAGCCTGATAAGGAGGAGAAGTGTTGCGCTGTATGAGGCAAATTGTGGTCAGACCAGATACTAACTGGTTTTCTGATCCACACCGATACCTTCTTTTTAAGGTATCTGTGACCAACAGATGCATATCTGTATTCCCAGACATGTGAAATCCATAGATTAGGGCTTAAATTATTGATTTTGATTGGCTGATTTCCTTATACGAACTGTAACTCAGTAAAATCTTTTAAATTGTTGCATTTATATTTTTGTTCAGTGTAATACAGTCTGATGGAAGCCTGGTGGTTTTTATTGTAGCTGTGAAGATATTTCAACATAATGTCTAGATGGTAAAAGGCTACAATGATCATTCATGCTTGGCTGCCAAAATAGGTTTAATTTTTAAATTGTTTTAGCGATTCACGTTAGACGTTCCTCCTAATGAAAAGGCCCCCCCATCCTGTTTCTTACTTCAACAGCCAAGGTTTTATTAAATACATTTTTATTTAAACATTTCATTCAACTGACATATTGGTGATGTTAATCATCAATTCATTGGCACAAAACGTGTGTCAGACATTTAAAAAATGTGGTTGTCTCTGGCTTGCATAACACAGGTGGTGGTCACATATATGCATTGTAATATTCTACTGAAGGCCAAATAGATTGTATAGGATAGCATACAAATAGTGGATTATTTGCCCAGTTTATGAATTAACTTCTAATTTATACTTTTTATATTCAATTCATGCATCAACTTATGCATCTCTGATGGGATTTCCACTGGCCTCCTCATTCCTCTTATAGCTCTTGAACCTGTAGCCTAGTCCAATGCATGTCCTCTGTGTACCCAATGTTTATGTTTACAATGAAATGTATTACGTCAGAATTAACAATGTTAGAATGTTTCCAACTAAATGTATGTGTTAAGTTAGGACAACGTTCTATCAGTCGAATTTACATAAACATTGTCATTGGATGTTGGGTTATCGAATTAGGATCAAATTCTCTGATCTACTCAAGCTCATTAATGATAGAATGTTCATTTTTGAAGATTGCCGAATGGATTAAAATAATGTTTCCCGAATCAATCTGCACACAATACCGCATAATTATTTACAATAAAATAAAATAAATACCTTATTTACATAAGCATTCAGAGCCTTTGCTATGAGACTCGAAATTGAGCTCAGGTGCATCCTAGTGTAACGGCGTTCGTCTGTTGAAGGAAGAGAGTCGGACCGAAATGCAGCGTGTTTGTTACTCATGATCTTTAATGAAGAAAACAAAACGATACATGAAATAACTAAATACAAAAACAACAAACGGAACGTGAAACTAATTACAGCCTATCTGGTGAATACTACACAAAGACAGGAACAATCACCTGGTCCTTCTGTAGCTCAGTTGGTAGAGCATGGCGCTTGTAACGCCAGGGTAGTGGGTTCGATTCCCGGGACCACCCATACATAGAATGTATGCACACATGACTGTAAGTCGCTTTGGATAAAAGCGTCTGCAAAATGGCATATATATATATATATGAAATACAAAGCGAAACCATGGCTCCCTAAATACGGTTCCCAATCAGAGACAACGATAAGCACCTGACTCTGATTGAGAATCACCTCAGGCAGCCAAGCCTAACAACACCCCTAATCAGCCGCGATCCCAACTAATACAAACCCCAATACGAAAACAACATATAAACCCATGTCACACCCTGGCCTACCCAAACATATAACAAAAACACAAAATACAATGACCAAGGCGTGACAACTAGTTCCATTGATCACACATGAAAAGTTTCTACAACTTGATTGGAGTCCACCTGTGTTAAATTGAATTGTTTGGACACTATTTGGAAAGGCACACACCTGTCTACAGTCGTGGCCAAAAGTTTTGAGAATGACGCAAATATTATTTTCACAAAGTCTGCTGCCTCAGTGTCTTTAGATATTTTTGTCAGATGTTACTATGGAATACTGAAGTATAATTACAAGCATTTCATAAGTGTCAAAGGCTTTTATTGACAATTACATGAAGTTGATGCAAAGAGTCAATATTTGCAGTGTTGACCCTTCTTTTTCAAGACCTCTGCAATCTGGCCTGGCATGCTGTCAATTAACTTCTGGGCCACATCCTGACTGATGGCAGCCCATTCTTGCATAATCAATGCTTGAAGATTGTCAAAATTTGTGGGTTTTTGATTGTCCACCCACCTCTTGAGGATTGACCACAAGTTCTCAATGGGAATAAGGTCTCGGGAGTTTCCTGGCCATGGACCCAAAATATTGATGTTTTGTTCCCCGGACTGATGGTAGCGCTCACATTGTCTTCTCCGGACACCCCAAACAATCGGAAAGGGGATTCATCAGAGAAAATGACTTTACCCCAGTCCTCAGCAGTCCAATCCCTGTACCTTTTGCAGAATATCAGTCTGTCCCTGATGTTATTCCTGGAGAGAAGTGGCTTCTTTGCTGCCCTTCTTGACACCAGGCCATCCTCCAAAAGTCTTCGCCTCACTGTGCGTGCAGATGCACTCACACCTGCCTGCTGCCATTCCTAAGCAAGCTCTGTACTGGTGGTGGCCCGATCTCGCAGCTGAATCAACTTTGGGAGACAGTCCTGGCGCTTGCTGGACTTTCTTGGGCGCCCTGAAGCCTTCTTCACAACAATTGATCCGCTCTCCTTGAAGTTCTTGATGATCCGATAAATGGTTGATTTAGGTGCAATCTTACTGGCAGCAATATCCTCGCCTGTGAAGCCCTCTTTGTGCAAAGCAATGATGACGGCAAGTGTTTCCTTGCAGGTAACCATGGTTGACAGAGAAAGAACAATGATTCCAAGCACCACCCTCCTTTTGAAGCTTCCAGTCTGTTATTCAAACTTAAATCAGCATGACAGAGTGATCTCCAGCCTTTTCCTCGTCAACACTCACGCCTGTGTTAATGAGAGAATCACTGACATGATGTCAGCTGATCCTTTTGTGGCAGGGCTGAAATGCAGTGGAAATTTGGGGGGGGGGATTCAGTTTATTTGCATGGCAAAGAGGGACTTTGTAATTAATTGCAATTCATCTGACCAGTCTTCATAACATTCTGGAGTATATGCAAATTGCCATCATACAAACTGAGGCAGCAGACATTGTGAAAATTAATATTTGTGTCATTCTCAAAACTTCTGGCCACGACTGTATATAAGCTCCCACAGTTGACAGTACATGTCAGAGCAAAAACCATGCCATGAGGTTGAAGGAATTATCCATAGAGCTCCGAGGCAGGATTGTGGCGAGGCATAGATCTGGGGAAGGGTACCAAAACATTACTGCAGCATTGAAGGTCCCTAAGAACACATTGGCCTCCATCATTCTTAAATGGAAGAAGTTTGGAACCACCAAGACTCTTCCTAGAATTGGCAGCCCGGCCAAACTGAGCTAACGGTGGAGAAGTGCCTTGGTCGGGGAGGTGACCAAGAACCCGATGGTCACTCTCACAGAGCTCCAGGGTTTGTCTGTGGAGATAGGAGAACCTTCCAGAAGGACAACTGTCTCTGCAGCACTCCACCAATCAGACGGAAGCTACTCCTCAGTAAAAGGCACAACAGCCCGCTTGGAGTTTGCCAAAAGGCACCGAAAGGATTCTCAGACCATGAGAAACAAGATGCTCTGGTTTGATGAAACCAATATTAAACTATTTGGCCTGAATGACAAGCATCACGTCTGGAGGAAACCTGGCACCATCCCTACAGTGAAGCATGTTGGTGGCAGCATCATGCTGTGGGAATGTTTTTCAGTGGCAGGTACTGGGAGACGAGTCAGGATTGAGGGACAGATGAACAGAGCAAAAGAAAAAGAGATCCTTGATGAAAACCTGCTCCAGAGCGCTCAGGACTTCAGACTGGGTTGAAGGGTCACAATCCAACAGAACAACGACCCTAAGCACACCGCCTAGACAACGCAGTGGCTTCGGGACAAGTCTCTGAATGTCCTTGAGTGGCTCAGCCAGAACCCGGACATGAACCCGACCTAACAACTTTGGAGATACCTCAAAATTGCTGTGCAACCTGACAGAGCTTGAAAGGATCTGCAGAGAACAATGGGAGAAACTCCCCAAATACAGGTGTGCCAAGCTTGTAACTTCATACCCAAGAAGACGAAGCTGTAATAACTTCCAAAGGTGCTTCAAAAAAGTACTGAGTAAAGGGTCTGAATACTTATGTAAATGTGATATACACACAATACCCCATAATGACAAAGCAAGTGTCATGACTCTCCTGTGTGTATCCAAAGATCAACTTCTACCAGACCACTCTCTCCCGCAGAGGGGAGGAGGGAACGGTGGAGGTTTTGACACCTCCATACACCGGTCGAACATTTTATGCAGCAGAGGACTCTCTGGCTCCTTTGTATCAACCAAAGGAATGTCTTTATCTCCAGAAGACTTTCGGCAGCCCAAAACTCTAACGTCCAAAAAGTGGATAATGGAACAATAATAGAATTCTATCATAAAGAATGTGGGAAATGGTCAGTGGGGAGATGTAGAAAACCAATGTCATATTGATTTTCATTTAGTGACATTATTAAAAACTGTATGAACCAAATACTGTAACTAGGAAGGATACCCCTTTTATCCGTCAAGTTTTCATCCAATACATTGTCTATGTGATATGAAAATGGATGAAAGTATTTTTGTTAAGACAGGAATGTGATTTTAGGAGTCATAAGAGATAACTTCTGATCATATCCTTTGTCAATTAAGTAGCCACGCCCCAAGTGAGGTCAGAGAGCTTGTCAGCATGATGGAACCACCCTTTTCAACCAGAGTGCTTAAAAGGATTGGGAGACAAATTAACATTAGACCAGAAAGACGTGAGACTGTGGTCCACACGCTGAAGTAGTTAGAAACTCTGAAATTCTCAACACGAGGTGAAGAAAATAAACTTACCAGACCAGGACACCGCCAGTCTGCAGCTGTGTGTTTAAAGTGGTTCGGAATTCAGAATATCTACCCGAGGAAGAGAAGAAGAAAACTCCCCTCTAAGACAATCACTGGTACGGCTAAGTAGCTGTTAATAAGAAACAGCCCATTTGAGACAGGACAACTAAGAAGAAGGACATTGTGACCTCTGGTGGACAATCAGAGCATGCACAATTGGCCCACAGGAAAGGCTCACCAAAACAACTTTCCGAGATGGCATTCAACACATAAATACATTATTTTCTTATTTCAAACGGGCGGCTGTTCGTGTGCAAGGTATATGATTAATGTGAGGACAGTCCTAGAATGTATCCATGATAAATGTCCCTTTTTTCTATCTCTCTATTTTCCCCACCCCCTTCTCCATGTCTGTGTAATAAGCCATCATATCTTGTCAGTCCACTAGGGAATCTTTGTCTCATGTAAGTGTGTATGAGTATTCCGTGTTATTATTTAGTTAGCTAGTAAATAAATTATTAAACAAACTTGTGTAGTACTGAATAATGCTCAAGGTTGGGGTTATTGCAGCTCCAAGAAAGTTATGACTGTTCAGAATGAGAATTGATATGAGGTAATTATTAATAAATGTCTGTTATCGATATAAAACATACATCTTCTAGAGTTTAATCCGGGAGATGGTAACTAGTTAAACAACTTATTCCGTGGTGCCCCAAATCCTAACGAGTGAATTATTACATGATTAATTTAATCGGGTAACAATTATACATAGTTAGTGTATTAAATAAATAACAGTCATCAGATTAATGAAAGTCACGTCACAACACAAGGTATTTCTGTTTTTTTATTTGTAATACATTTGCAAACATTTCTAAAAACCTGTTTTCACTTTGTCATTGTGCGTGATTGTGTGTAGATTGATGAGGGGGAATCAAACAAATACATTTTTAGAAAAAGGCAGTAATGTAAAAAGTGAAGGGGTCTGAATACTTTCCGAATGCACTGTTCAGTATATACAAGGAGTACCGAGAACCAGTACCGAGTCGATGTTCAGGGGTACGAGGTAATTGATGTAGTTATGTACTGTAAATATAGGTAGGGGTAAAGTGACTAGGCAACAGGATAGATAATGTGTTTGAGTGAGTGTGTGGTATCAGCATGCATTGGTGTACATGTTATGTGTATGTGGGCATATGTAGTGAGTGTGTGTGTTGGGGTATCATGTAAGTATGGTTGAGTGGGTAGATTCCAGTGTGTGGGCATAAAGTCAGTGCAAGAGAGTTTGTGCAAAATATAGTCAATGCAGGTCCGGGAAGCCATTTGACTAGCTATTTAGCAGTCTTGTTTAGCAGTCTTATGGCTTGGGGGGTAGAAGCTGTTCAGGGTCCTGTTGGTTCCAGACTTGGTGCACTGGTACCACTTGCCATCACTCTTCTCTGTAGATGCTACCATATTGTTGCTAATGTCATTGGCATCATAAAACAAGATGTTTTCTATAAATCTCACAAGTATTATAAGGTTGTTTAATGGACAGAAATGTCACCCAGACAACATGTTTCAGGAAATGGCTGTTTGTCTGTTCAGAGGAAACTCCACTTCCTGTAAATCAACAGGCTTCTGAGGGGGATGAAGTGCTTTGTCAATCTGATGATGATACAGCACAGTCTGTCTAGACAAACCCTGTCAGACTCAGACCTATGAGCCCAGGCTGTCAATCAAAAATCGAAATAAAATATGGGCTCAACCACTTCACAGAAGACCAACAGGAATAATAAGTGGCTTGTATACACCCATCCAAACGTGTAATTAGTGAATGAGAAGTTGTTGGGAACTGTCGAGTGGTCAGGATAATGGTCCTGTAGAGCTGAAAAGGCCAAGAGCACTTCTGCTCTCAACAACATAATAACTTGTCAAGAGTAATTTCATGTGGTGCTGACTATGTTAAAGGCCCTGGTTTGGCTTACAAAGGGAGGGTATATTTTAAATGGAAACTTTCATATAGTTTACCAGTAAACTACCAGCATTTTGGTAACTTTCAAATAAATAAAATAAAAACATTATCCTAGATAGAGTATAAACCATCTTTGGTGTTTAATATAAGGGTTTCGGCATTAAATATCCTTTTTTTTCTCCCACACACTTTTATGCCAATATTATGTCTTTGTTTTAAATGTTTTGGCACCAAACTGTTTTCAGTTGTGAAAAAAGTAAATAGTTGGAGGAGATGCTGTTAATTGAAAATAATGACATTGTTGATCAGATGCTTTTTTGCTTAATTAGGCAATTTTCTCTTGAACCATATGGTCTATCCACTAGAAAGTCATGAACAATATGGACAAAGTTATACACAAATAATACTATATATGAATAAAAAAAATATTTGAGTATAAATGGCCAAAGTCACCATAGATTACCGGTTATTTACCAAAATTACTTGAGAATCCAGGTAACTTTGGTAATTTACCAGTAGCTTTGCAACCCTGTTACAAGATCCCTTTCGAACATTGCATGGTCTTTGTTTGTCTCTGTATTAGTCATGAGGATGTTATCAGAGAACTAAAAGGATTTCTGGACTTCATCTGTGAAAAACTTAAGTTATGCATTTTTGGGCATGCAGTGACTGGCATTATGTGAAGTAATTCCATTGTTTGGGTCTCCCTCAACTCCGCTGTATCCACGCTGTGTGTCCAGTCAATGTACCGCACACCCTCATCTATATGACCCCAACACACCAAACCTTTGACTGGTACTGTATTTCTCTCTCGGGAGAAAAAACATAGCTTTATACTACAAAAATCACATAATACAAAAAGATCATTTGTTTGTGGTGTTACAATCATTGGTTTACTGTATGATGTTTGGGTGGAGTTAACATCCTATTTGATGAAGACCAAAAGCATACCTACGGTGTTTTTACATGGCACGTGACAACTTCTGAAAGAGTACAACACTGCATCTATTGGCACTGGGGCATTGTATATTTAAGCTGTAAGGCACGAGGGGGTGTGGTATATGGCCAATATAACACGGCTAAGGGCTGTTCCTAGGCACAGCCCTTAGCTGTGGTATATTGGCTATATACCACAAACCCCCGTGTTGCCTTATTGATATTGTAAACTGGTTACCAACATAATTAGAGCAGTAAAAATAAATGTTTTGTCATACCCATAGTATACAGTCTGACAGTAAGCCAATCATCATTCAGGGCTCAACCCACCTAGTTTATAATAAAAAGTAACACGGTTCCATACACATCAATAGAACCTCATCGCTAGTTGTTACACATGCTGATTTAAAACCATTACTGTCAGCAGTTTCAACCAATTTTATCAAAGACTCCTCCCCAAGTCAGAAGTGTTTGAGAGATCCAATTTGGTTGTATACATGAATCATTATCATGATGTGCCTTGTCAGCACACCATCTCCCGGAACAGGCATTAGCAGCAGAAATGAGATTAGGTGGGCACAGCATCTGAGGATAAAGGGCAACTAAACAAGCAGGGAGAAGATTAAGACCAGGGCCAGAGCAGTCATTTCAGGGCTCCCATCCTCCTCCCAGCAGCACTGTTGATTATGTGCCACTCTGACCTTTGCCATGATAGAGACTTGCTCTAGAAAGTATTTTCATATTCAATTAAAAATATTGTGCTTACATTAGACCAGAGAGCCATCTGTCATGGAGCAACAGATCCAGAACAGCAGCAACACTGAGACTCATCCATCAAACAAATGGATTTACATGGAACTGGGGTTTTTGTGTGTGTTCACTCTTGATGGTGAGACTTGAGATGTAGTAGCATATGTCCACAACACATGGTATAATCGATTGTAAGTGAAACGTGATTCTTCATGAGGGAACAAATGAAAGAGTATTTCATCCCTGCTACTGTTATTACTGGTAGGCCACCATTGTAAATAAGAACAAATTGTTAACTGATTTGCCTAGCTAAATAAAGGTTTTGAAAAAAACACAACACAGGCCTTTAAAACACAACTATTGTACAATTTCAGAGGCCAAGGCAAAAACAAGTAAATAAGAACTGGTATAACATTACTTGAGCTGGAAATGAAAAACAACAACAAAATGTTCACAGCAAGCAGCAACATTTGGACTATCATTGTCAAACATTCAAAATAACCCAAAGCTAGTTTTATCCGGCCATAGTAGGCCTGTGTCATGTTCCCCAATTGGGGGTCAGCGGGACGAATTTAGCCCACATTTGATTTTATTTGGCCCCCCAAGTTTTCAGAGCAAGAAAGTATTTATGTTTTCAGTGTTAAAAGACTGAAAAATCAACAGCAAATCAGCTCCAAGTGATTTTCATTTGGGAAATCTGTTCCAAAGTATTCCCACTCATATTAGCGAGATATACTGTATGTGATCGTATACAAATGTAAGCAATATTTAAAATGATGATGCTGTAGTCAAATATATCTGTTTGGGCTTCTTGCAGTACATTTGCGGTCTACAAATTATTTGTAATTATGTTCCGGCCCCCTGACCATCCGCTCAAGAAACAAATCGTTCCGCGACTGAATCTCGGCGATGATCCCTGATGTAGGGGATGATATACCTACATTCCCCAACCTCACTTTAAACTATTTTCATAGAAAGCAATGCTGAGGGAAATGATTACCAGCCCTTGACAAAATAATTTCAAGCACCTATCATGTCCATCCATCCCTCTGAGCGTCATTCCTAGTTCAATGCCAAGGAGGGGAAAATAATGGTAAAATATCCTAAGCAGATACAGTGCAATACTGTAATGGCCCAAGTTGGAAACGAGAAATGTGCACTGGATCAGTAATCTAATGGCTTGGTATGGCTGTGTATGTATCTGTCCACTCCCTCTCAAGCTTTCCTATCACAATCCTATTAATTCATTAATGTGCTTCAGACCCTCATTTAGTGCTGCTGTATATCAATGTGCTGTGGTCCTCTTCATGCCTATACTATGAGAGGTCACTAATAGGTCTTTGAGTCTGAATAAACATCAACCTATGAAATATGTTGAATATACATAAGCAATTACCAAAGAGAAGAGCTCTTATGACACTGGGAGCAGTCACTATAGCAAGCTTAATGTGGGTCATAAATTCTAATGCAATGTACAGATCAGCAAATGTAATTTAATTACCATGTCCTCCAAGACATCTGGATGTACAGTCAGGTCCAGAATTATTGGCCTTGATAAAGATGAGCAAAAAATACTTTATAAAATAAATAATACAATACCGAGCTATATTGTATGCTCCAAAAAATTGGGAAATTAAATCATTTTATACTAATACAATTGCTCAGGGAAATAGATTTTGTTCAACAGCACCCCTGTTTATCTTACCTTGCAATGATAACAGCACTGCACATTTTTCTAAAATGTTGTATGAGATTGGAGAACACATTGGGGAGAATCGACCATTCCTCCATACAGAACCTTTCCAGATCCTTGATATCCTTCATCTGCGCTAATGGACTTCCCTCATCAATTAAAACCACCGGTTTTCAATGGGTTTTAAGAACAGATGAGAAGGCCATTGCAAAATGTTGATTTTGTGGTCAATTTACCATTTGTTTGTGGATTTTGATGTGTGCTTGGGGGTATTGTCCTGCTGGAGGATCCACTTGTGGCCAAGTTTCAACCTCCTGGCAGAGGCAACCAGGTTTTTGGCTAAAATGTCCTGGCACTGGGTAAAGTTCATGATGACGTTGACCTTAACAAGGGCCCCAGGACCAGTGGAAGCAAAATAGCCTATTAATATCAAAGATCCACCACCATATTTTACAGTAGGTATAGGAATCTTTTCTGCTTATGCATCCTTGTTTTGACGCCAAACTCACTACCGGTGTGCGTAGCCAAAGAGCTCTATTTTCATGTCATCCAACAAATGTAAATGCTGGGAGTTTGCTAAACGGCATTGACACTTGGATTGTAAATGGTGCTATGATCAGGTGACATGAAAATAGAGCTTTTTGGTCACGCACACCAGTGGTGAGTTTGGTGTCAAAACAAGGATGCATAAGCATTAAAAAAAAACATACCTACAATAAAATATGGTGGGGAATCTTTGTTGTAATGGAGCTATTTTGCTTCCACTGGTGCTGGGGCCCTGTTAAGGTCAACGGCATCATGATCTTCACCAAGAACCAGGACATTTTAGCTGAAAAACCTGGTTGCCTTTGCCAGGAGGCTGAAAGTGGATCTTCAAGCAAGACAATAACCACAAACATACATCAAAATCCACAAAGAAATTGTTAATTGGCTACAAAATCAACATTTTGCAATGGCTATCTCCGTCTCCATTTTAAACCTGTGGTTTGAATTGAAAAGTGCAGTCCATAAGCACAGACAAAGTAAAGGTTCTGTATGGAGGAATAGTGAAAGATCCCTCCCAATGTTTTCTCAAATCTCATAAAATATTTTAGAAAAAGGCTCTGTGCTGTTATCCTTGCAGGGTGTGGTATTCAAATGTATTGAAAACAGGGGTGGCAATAATCTTTACCGCTATATTTTTTAGAAAACATTTCATATTTGTTAAACAAAATCTCTTTCTCTAGGTAATTGTATTAGTATAAAATAATATACTTTTCCTTAAAGGAGAGTGTGATAAAGTAGGAGACGGGGAGCTTGTTCCAGTAACACAGCTGAACATAGCGCAGCAGCCAATTAAAAAAAGGACACACCTTAAAGACCGCTGAATCTTTCCCGGCAAGGGAGAGGAAGAGGGTACACTGTGAACTCAAGGTGAGATTGACTAAGCAATTATGATGGAAACAAGAATCGGAGCCGAACTTGGGAGGCACCCTGAGGCGCCGGGGTCGCTAACTGTTCCACTAATGAGAGGAGCAGTTCGGCACCCAGGGAGGAGGCTAGTACACAGGGAGAGAGGGAGAGCAGAGTCAAGGATGGCTCCATCACCATACAACACCAGTCTAAACTGCTGCTGAATGCACAGTGTCGTCTGAAAGGGGCCTGACCCACAGCACCTAGAAATGACATTGAATCAGCACTCAAAATATTAGTCTCTATCTATGCCTTTCTATATATATATATATATATAATATGTATAGCTCACTACCTACTGCATCTTTCTACATAATCACAATAGTAATAAATGAAATATTACACCAAATCCAACGATGCGCCCTTAAGATGGGAATTGAATTAGTCATTTATTTAAATGAATTCCAAGCTGAATACCAGCCTCAACCTTAAGGTGTGCAATCTAAATGAGTAAAAGCTATGTGTTGCCACGGTGAGAATAACAAAGCGTGGTGGTATTAATGGGAGGTCTACTGCACAGCTATAGAGATGCTCACTGCTCCAGGTCCCATTTACTCTATTGGTAAAACCTAAATTATTATAAGAAGAAAGACATTCAAGCATTCCTTAAAACAAAAAACCTAACTCTAATGTAAGCCTATGTAAATATCTTAATGAACACCAAACTGTGACTGTGAACATCATTGATTATAATTCTACATAAATACAACCTAATATATAATGACATTTTAATTTGCCATTCACAGCAAATGCCAAATGAAAATCAAAACTTGACGTTAACTGACAATCAAGATCATAGACTTCTTGATTGCTGCAGTTTTTTGTGAATAAGTTTTCCCACAATGCATGATGTTTTCCCATAATAGTATATGAGACAGTAGGCCTCACCAAATTACTGTGTGGTGATCATTACATGGTGCTTGTAATGCCAGGGTAGTGGATTTGATTCCCGGGACCACCCATACGTAAAATGTATGCATGCATGACTAAGTCACTTTAGATAAAAGCGTATGCTAAATGGCGTATATTATTACTATTATTAGAATGAGGAGCTCACAACAACAGTATTATTAACTAAATACATGTTTATTCTCAGTAAATTCAATTAAATGTCACAAAGGAATTCATACAGAGTGTGATTGTTGGCTCCCTTGTTATACAGTACATCTCATTTACACCTTTTTTGCACACAGAATAAAAATAATAAAATGCTGGCATGAAACAGACAAACAGTTGTTTTAGTAGTTGATGTCAACCCAACCTTTGGAGACAACATTGACTTGTATTCATATAAAATTCTGATGAGATATTTTGATATGAGCACATTTATTCCAGACAGAGTTTGACTGAGTACTGCAGGGACTGGGTTTTAAGATTTTATGTCTGCTTAATTAAACAACACAGGTATCTTTAAACATTGTTTTTCAGTTGATAGAAAATGTATTACTCATCTCTGTGCAAGACTACAAAGTGAATACTAAAAGCTAGAGAACTGTTTAGGACATCACACCTACATGATAGGGAGATACATTAATACACGATCTGACTAACACAGCATTTACAATACATCAACCTCAATCACTAAAAGACAATGATGGGTCCCCTAAAATGATATTTATTATAACATTTGCATTATTCTTATTCATTACGTCTTTGGTATGAGTCATAATTCATCATGTTGATGATGGTTTGCTCATCTTCTATACTCATTTTCCACCATAATTTGCAAATAAATTCATTAAAAATCCTACAATGTGATTTTCTGCATTTTTTTTCTCATTTTGTCTGTCATAGTTGAAGTGTACCTATGATGAAAATTACAGGCCTCTCTCATATTTAAGTGGGAGAACTTGCACAATTGGTGGCTGACTAAATACTTTTTTGCCCCACTGCAGAGGAAGAAAAAATACAACTCTAAATATTTTATTGTTCTAAAACATGAGGCAGATACTGTATATCTCATGATCAGTTGCATTGCATAAACTGAGGAGAACAAAGACTTATTTACACAAAGTGGGTGGATGTCAAGCCATCACATGCTAATAACCAGTGTGGGTGTTTAGTTAAATCAATGACTCTATAAAAATAATAAGGACAAAACACATTGGATTATGTTTCAATTAATTTTCTGAAGAGTGAAAATAAACAACATGAGTCATTCATTTCGAAAGCAATGACAAATCAATGCTGGCCATGGCCTTGTCAAGACTTGGCAAGACTTCCAACAGGAGTCTCAAGTTTCCCTGGTGGAGGAGAGCATCTGCTTAACTTGTTGAATATTAAATGGAGATATGGAGCGTGTCTCAGAGGGAAGCTGATGTAACTCCAGTAGTTTGCCAAGATGGAGAAAAGAGGGCCGAGTAACAGTGAAATGTACTTGGCCAACAGTTTCCCATAGCTCAGCCGTCTGTGGCTTCCCTGTTGGAAGGAGTGTGTGAGCTCGGGGGGGGGGGATGAGGGGATAGTGATGGACATGTGGGTAGAGTATGGATCCAGCTGCACTCTCTGTCAGCTAAAGCCTCAGTCCAAAGTCAATCCCTGCATCCACAGGCTTCGGACAAGCCTCTAAGGGATCCTCAGCTCTAACCTACAACCAGGGGAATCGGACTAGAAATCAATCCAGCCAACTGGTGCTACGGACGAATACTGATGATTTGCATTGGAGAGACCAACTGTTTGCCAAGGTCACTTAAATCTAAATTCTACTAGCAATACAGTGTTACACAGTATATATTGAACATGTACTGAAAGTTCTCTTCAGATACCAATATTAAACATTGAAGAGTTTGCGATTGCTATGGATAATAGCCAATAGAATGGACAAGGTTCACAGACATTCTTCGAACGTAAGAAAGTTTGAGAAACTGCTTCCTGTGAATGGTTGAACAAACCATTCTTCTGGGAGCGCTCAAACAACTGGGGATCTGGACGTCAAGGACTCCTCACGAAACATGAGATTACAAGATGGATGTGATGGACAGAGAGGGTGGTCTTAAAAACCAAGCATAGTAAACTAGCGCCACGACCTTGGGCAGCTTGTTGCATCTGCCTGTTTGTTTTTGATGCTCACCTTAAATGTTTTTTCAATTGTTTATGGCTCCCGGGACGTCAACATAAACTTGGTGATTGCTAACAGCCTCCGTAAATAGTTTATTGCGCAACATCAGCATAAATTAGTCTTGTTATCACCTGACACACCACTTTGTTCTCTAATATTTACAATCCCTCAGCCCTGACATGAATAATAGGGCCTTTTTAAAACCCAACAAACTTGAGTCTTGGATTTATGGTGCAAATAAAAGCCCAAAGTATTGAAGACCCAAGGAGAGACCCCTTTTTGAATATGGTTTGCTGCCACATGATATTAAATGTGCACCCACTTGCCTCGTAAATATCCATATCCTTGATGTCAGCATTCAAGGGCATGCACAACCAAGGGGGTAACTCCTGATCACTGGCTAGGATCATTCTCACTAAGGCAGGATGCTAAAAGGCATGTGTCAGTGCAGTTAATACAGATGTAGGATCTTAATTTGATCACCCTGTTACAGAATAATTGTGAACTGTGCAGTGTATTTGAGGTTTAAAAAAGCTTCTGAAGATTGTATTTTTCACTTTGAAATGTCAGACTTCATTTTCCCTTACGAAAAATATATCAACCTCTACAAAAATGTCCATTAATTATAATCCACATAATAATTAACATATCTTGTTGCTACAGGATTATTTCCCTGCTGTAGCATGCTGGCTCAAATTAAGATCCAGCACATGTACATCTCACACTCTTGGTTAGACTGTGATAGCCATGAAACTTGATCAATTGCAATTATCAAGGTGATTTTCTCCCTGACTCTACTCTAGCATGAAATTACAGGCTTAAGTATTATTAAATATTATTAATTGTGGGCTGCACATTAACAAAATATATGTCCACACACTGATGTAAACAACAACTACAATGGTTGGTGCACTCCTTACTTTTTAGATATATTATTTATCAGTATACTTGAAAAGGCTAGAATGTCACCATAACACTTCAGTCCACATTTATAGATTTTTTTTAATAGGCCTACACAGCATGCCTTTTGAGCCAGAGGCAAGATGAACAACATAATTAATGTGATTATAGGTCAACAAACACACCAGGTCAAGGCCGTGGTCAGATTGCCATTGGTATGTTCACATTGCACAGACATATAGCAACATGTTTATTCCAATGCTAAAATTATTATTATTAAAATGTATTAAGTCTGCTCTACACCAGTATTTGGACTCTGTGCTGCTTTACTTAGAATTAGACCCCATCCCTGTACACACCAAGGAAATGATAACATGCTTCTTTTCAGTGTGGAGTGTACAAAGTGAAACTATTAAAAACCCTGGGCCCTTGAAAGAAAATTATGCGTGTCCCTTTCAACAGAGGCCTGTATATTGGAGCGGTCTCCTCTTCAGGCCTTTAGACAATGACCATGTGAGCCTCCCATTGGATAGCTGCCACAGCACATTGAATGTGAGACAGAAATAATCTCCTCCTGGTGATAACCAAGCAATCTCTCAGCCCGGGGGAGCCAGAGATGCTCTATTCAGAATGCAGCAGAACAAAATGGGATTGCATGTAATGGGCGGCAGGACAGGAAGAGAGGGTTACACAAATACACTCTCTCACTGAATACGAAGTATGACTGTGAGTAGATAAAAGATCATCAAAATACCTTTCAAAAATAAAATACCATTTTAATTGGTCACATACCCATTGTTAGCAGATGTTAATGCGAATGTAGCTAAATGCTTGTGCTTCTAGTTCCAACTATGCAGTAAAATCTAACACGTAATCTAACAAATTCACAACTACCTTATACGCACAAATGTATAGGGATGAATAAGAATATCTACATGTAAATCTATGTATGAGTGATGGTGTGCGGCATAGGCAAGATGCAGTAGGTGGTGAAGAATACAGTATATACATATCAGATGAGTAATGTAGGATATTTGAACATTTTTAAAGTGGCGTTATTTAAAGTGACTAGTGATATCTCTATTAAGTCTGTTTATTTAAGTGGCCAAAGATTTGAGTCTGTATGTAGGCAGCAGCCTCTCTAGGGGTGGGAGGGTAACCTAGTGGTTAGAGCATTGGACTAGTAACCGGAAGGTTGCAAGTTCAAATCCCAGAGCTGACAAGGTACAAATCTGTCGTTCTGCCCCTGAACACAGGCAGTTAACCCACTGTTCCTAGGCCGTCATTGAAAATAAGAATTTGTTCTTAACTGAAATGCCTAGTTAAATAAAGGTAAAATAAAAAAATAAAAAATGTTAGTGGTGGCTGTTTCAGAAGTCTGATGGCCTTCAGGTAGAAGCTGTTATTCAGTTGTGCAGACCGCACTACCCTCTGGAGAGCCTTGCGGTTGAGGGTGGTGCAATTGCCAGTGCAATTGCCTGGTACAGCCTTCTCCATTACTGTCCCGTCGATGAGGATGGGGGGATGCTCCCTCTGCTGTTTCCTGAAGTCCACGATCATCTCCTTTGTTTTGTTGACGTTGAGTGAGAGGTTATTTTCCTGACACCATACTCCGAGGGCCCTCACCTCCTCCCTGTAGGCTGTCTCGTCATTGTTGGTAACCAGGCCTACCACTGTAGTATCGTCTGCAAACTTGATGATTGAGTTGGAAGCATGCATGGGCACGCAGTCATGGGTGAACAGGGAGTACAGGAGAGAACGCACCCTTGTGGGGCCCCAGTGTTGAGGATCAGCGGAGTGGACATGTTGTTTCCTACCTTCACCACCTGGGGGCGGCCCATCAGAAAGTCCAGGACCCAGTTGCACAGGGCGGGATCGAAATCCAGGGTCTCGAGCTTAATGACGAGCTTGGAGGGTACTATGGTGTTAAATGCTGAGCTGTAGTCAATGAACAGCATTCTTACATAGGTATTCCTCTTGTCCAGATGGGATAGGGCAGTGTGCAGAGTGATGGCGATTGCATCATCAGTGGACCTATTGGGGTGGTAAGCAAATTGGAGTGGGTCTAGGGTATCAGGTAGGGTGGAGGTGATATGGTCCTTGACTCTCAAAGCACTTCATGATGACAGAAGTGGGTGCAATGGGGTGATAGTCTTTTAGTTCTGTTACCTTCGCTTTCTTGGGAATAGGAAAAATGGTGGCCATCTTGAAGAATGTAGGGACAACAGAGTGGGATAGGGATTTGTTGAATATGTCCGTAAACACACTAGCCAGCTGGTCTGCGCATGCTCTAAGGACGCGGCTAGGGATGCCGTCTGGGCCGGCAGCCTTGCGAGGGTTAACACGTTTAAATGTTTTACTCACATTGTCCACGGAGAAGGAGAGCCCACTGGCATTGGTTGCGGGCCGTGTCAGTGGCACTGTATTGTCCTCAAAGCAAGCAAAGAAGTCATTTAATTTGTCTGGGAGCAAGAAGCCGGTGTCCAAGACGGGGATGGTTTTCTTTTTGTAATCCGTGATTGACTGGAGACCCTGCCACATGCGTCTCGTATTTAAGCCATTGAATTACTCTTATGACTCTACTTTGTCCCTATACTGATGCTTTGCTTGTTTGACAGCCTTGCGGAGGGAATAGCTGCACTGTTTGTATTCGGCCGTGTTTCCGGTTGTCTTGCCATGATTAAAAGTGGTGGTTTGCGCTTTCAGTTTCGCGCAAATGCTGCCATCAATCCACAGTTTCTGGTTAGGGAAGGTTTTAATTTTCACAAGGGGTACGACATCTCCGGTGCACTTGCTAATAAAGTTGCACACCGAGTCAGTTTATACATCAATGTTATTGTTTGAGATTATCCGGAACATTTCCCAGTCCACGTGATCGAAGCAATCTTGAACAGTGGAATCCGATTAGTCAGACCAGCGTTGTATTGACCTGAGCACGGGCATTTCCTGTTTAAGTTTCTGTCTATAGGCTGGGAGCAAAAACATGGAGTCATGGTCAGATTTGCCGAAAGCGGGGCGGGGGAGGGCTTTGTATGCGTCGCGGAAGTTTGAGTAGCAATGATCCAGAAAGCTACCAGCTTGTCACGCATTCAATATCCTGACAGAATTTAGGAAGTATGGTTCTTAAGTTAGCTTTGTTAAAATCCCCAGCTACAATAAAATAAATGCAGCCTCAGGATGTAATGTTTCCAGTTTACATAGAGTCCAGAGAAGTTCCTTCAGGGCCGACGAGGGATCTGCTTGAGGTGGGGGGATATACACGGCTGTGACTATAAAAGAAGAGAATTCTGTTGAAAGATAACGAGGTAGGCATTTGATTGTAAGGAATACTAGGTTGGGTGATGTAACGGCGTTCTTCGTTTGTAGAAAGAGAGTCGGACCGAATGCAGCGTAATGGTTACTCATGACTTTAATAGAAAAAGTGACACATGAAATAACTATACAAAATACAAAACAATAAACGGAACGTGAAACCTAATTACAGCCTATCTGGTGAAACTACACAGAGACAGGAACAATCACCCACGAAATACAAAGCGAAACCAGGCTACCTAAATACGGTTCCCAATCAGAGACAACGAGAATCACCTGACTGATTGAGAACCGCCTCAGGCAGCCAAGCCCATACAACACCCCTACTCAGCCGCAATCCCAATAATACAAAAACCCCAATACGAAATACAACAACATAAACCCATGTCACACCCTGGCCTGACCAAATAATAAACGAAAACACAAAATACTAAGACCAAGGCGTGACAGGTGAACAAAAGGACTCGAGTTCCTGTATGTTGTTGTGATTACACCATGACTGGTTAATCATAAGGCATACACCCCTGCCCTTCTTCTTACCGGAGTGATGTTTGTTTCTGTCGGCGTGAAGCGTGAAGAAACCGGGTGGCTGTACCGACTCTGACAACATATCCCGAGTGAGCCATGTTTCTGTGAAACAAAGAATGTTACAATCTCTGATGTCTCTCTGGAAGGCAACTTGCACCCTATTTTCATCCACCTTGTTATCTAGAGATTGGACATTGGCGATTAATATGCTCGGAAGCGGTGGATGGTGTGCTCGCCTACTGAGTCTGACCAGTAGGCCGCTCCGTCCGCCTCTCCTGCGGCGACCACGTGGTTTTGGGTCAGCCTCTGAGATAAGATCGCATGTCCAGGGTGGAGGTCCGAACAAAGGATCCGCTTCGGGAAAGACGTGTTCCTGGTCGTAATGATGGTAAGTTGACCGCTTTTATATCCAATAGTTCTTCCCGGCTGTTTGTAATAACACTTGGGATTGTCTGGGCTAACAATGTAAGAAATAATACATTTTTAAAAAACAAATAACTGTATAGTTTTCTAAGGACCTGAAGCGAGGCGACCGTCTCTGTCGACGCCATCTTTCTTGAGTTAGTGCTAAGATATTTTAGATAAATAGAAAAATATTCCAAAAAAATGGTTTTTCATTGACTATTTATCAGCAATAATTGAAAGCTATATTTGTATTATTTAATACTTTAAGTAACAGGAAAATTGTGCATAACGGTACTTATACCTTGCCAGATAGCAACAGTAGCGTTAAAATTGGCATTCAAGGACATTGCTAAACCATGTTACGTGAAATAATAAGGGAATCTTCAATGTGTCACTGTCTATGCTGACATACTATTATTTTTGTTGGTAAGCTAAATCTAGTTGTACTTTACTATTCACAGACAACGTGTATGCAGAGGCACAAATGTAGTACATTCTATAAGATGGGGCAATGCAAGTACTGAGTGGGGAGAGTATCATTGCTCTAGGGCTGGACTACACAACCCATAATCCAGAGGCAACACTAATACCACTCTCCAGGGCCAGGCTAAAACCCAGGGAATCATGGGAAGGCATAATGATTCAGAACTGTCGTGTCATTGTATTAGTTAATATGACGACTGTTGTTCATCGAATGATTAAAAGTTTCTAATTGCGTGATTAACTGAATTAAGCAATTATTAACTCATTAACCTGGGGCACCATGGGAAAACTAGTTTTTATTGAATTTCTATTTCCCAAATTAACTCAAAGAATATCAGAATATCGATTTTACAACAGCCGCTAATTAACCAGTTACCTCTACAATCTCGTTCTGAACGTTGTATAGTCCGTGAATCTGCACGGACCCGAGTCTCACCAATGAGTTCGTGCCACACCAATCTTAGTTGAATATTTATTTATTAGAAAGGTAAAATGATAAATGATACACATAGACAAAACACATTATAGGCTATTGATTAGAACTTAGTATAATGGGCCAACACACTATGGCACGTGTTACCCAAAATTGAGATTTCAAAGAGAGAGAGGGAAAAGAAAGTACATGAGAGAAATATACATTTGGGTGAATTTGTCAGCTATGCTATTCTAACCCTAGCCTTTCCCCAAACTGCCCCAAAGATTTATTTGTTTTCAAACTTGTGTTGCGTTCTGGGTTCGTTGACTTTTTAGACCTTGGCTGCAGCTTGGGTCACGTAGTCTCTTCTGTAAATTCTTTACTCATAGGTTTTATACCCTCGTGTCAGAAGTTGCGTAACCGCCTTTAGGGCACTTCTCTGGGCGTACCAAGTTATGAGGCAAGGTCTAGATTTTACTCAAATCTAATTTTAGAAGACTAACTTCACATTTAATCTTTACCAAAACATTCTCTTTGATTTTGACATTTTCCATACAACGTACAATGTATAAACATCAAGCATATACTATGTAAACTGTTGACGTTACAATGTTTTCGTAATAACGTCATCTATTAACCTTTAATAACAAAAAAAGACATACATTATCATATTCCATCTATCGTCATGACCACCATTGTGGCTGACTGAAACCTTTGTTCCAAAGTCCCTTTATTTCATGTTTAATGTTCTGAGGCTGGTTCTCCATAGTAACAGGACAAAGGAATTTGTCTGTGGCCTGAGATTTACCAGGGGTGTGAGGGGTCATAAAACCCCCACATCTTCAGACCCCTAGATCTCTCCTCCTCTGTTGAGGTTGAGAGATAATCTGTAGGGTTGTGGTCTCCTGTAGCCTGACCTGATCAGGAGAGTCATGACAGAACCCAGTACATTAGCGCAACCAACTGGGTCAGTAGTGCCTGCTGGGCTATGGTCTAAGAATCTATACGGTTTCATCTGTAGTAACTCAAATTTGGCATGGTATTGAGACAAGATCTAGACCGTTTAGACAACAAGCAACATTTTAGGTTGGTAAACATTTCAAATACTTCAAATTATTTACAAAGGTCAAAAAGGGTGGACAACAGGTAGTATGAACGTTACTTGATCTATACTGTATTTAATTTGGCAGCTCTGAGTGAGATCATGTTTTAGTGCTGCCAATCGTGCATAATAGTATGCATAAGCATAAACCCACAAAGACATTAATATGCACTGTTAGCACTGCTCCAACACACAGCATCAATAGCAGATAGATACGGGGAACTTGCTAAGCCTTCCTTTATCAGATCTCTATGTATGCATGCATAAAGTACCGCCAGTGTGGCTAATGCTAAGAGTCGGTATATCATTTCTATATTGTGTAGCATGATGCCCAGGGATTAGGGTGGAGAAAATGTTTGTGTGAAATGTCTGAATGTTAATTGCCTTATTCAATTCTATGTTGTGCGTGAAGTGTGAGAGAAATGGAGATTTATAGAGTAGGGCAATTACTCTAAGCCATACGCTATACCTCCTATTTTTGGATGGATGCTAAGCTTTTCTTGCTTGAAGGAGCACTAATTACTGAAGCTTATATGAGGGCTTACAGTAATCTTGATGGAATTGATGAGTGTGATGTGAGATCCTAGTGTCAAACTTTTTCCCATTGACACAGTATAATACAAAAAACTGTGATATACAGTTGAAGTTCGAAGTTTACATACACCTTAGCCAAATACATTTTAACTCAGTTTTTCAATATTCCTGACATTTAATAAAAATTCCCTGTCTTAGGTCAGTTAGGATCACCACTTGATTTTAAGAATGTGAAATGTCAGAATAATAGTAGAGAGAATTATTTATTTCAGCTTTGATTTCTTTCATCACATTCACAGTGGGTCAGAAGTTTACATACACTCAATTAGTATTTGGTAGCATTGCCTTTAAATTGTTTAACTTGGGTCAAACGTTTTGGGCAGCCTTCCACAAACTTCCCACAATAAGTTGGGTGAATTTTGGCCCATTCCTCCTGACAGAGCTGGTGTAACGGAGTCAGGTTTGTAGGCCTCCCACACATTTTCTATAGGGTTGAGGTCAAACTTTGTGATGACCACTCCAATACCTTGAATTTGTTGTCCTTAAGCCATTTTGCCACAACTTTGGAAGTATGCTTGGGGTCATTGTCCATTTGGAAGACCCATTTGCGACCAAGCTTTAACTTCCTGACTGATGTCTTGAGATGTTTCTTCAATATGTCCACATAATTTTCCTTCCTCATGATGCCATCTATTTTGTTAAGTGCACCAGTCCCTCCTGCAGCAAAGCACCCCCACAACATGATGCTGCCACCCCTGTGCTTCAAGGTTGGGATGGTGTTCTTCGGCTTGCAAGACTCCCCCTTTTTCGATGGTCATTATGGCCAAACAGTTTTATTGTTGTTTCATCAGACCAGAAGACATTTCTCCAAAAAGTACGATCTTTTGTCCCGATGTGCAGTTGCAAACCGTAGTCTGGATTTTTTATGGCGGTTTTGGAGGTGATGTAGATATAGGGCTTGTTTTACTGTGGATATAGATACTTTTGTACCTGTTTCCCCAGCATCTTCACAAGGTCCTTTGCTGTTGTTATGGGATTGATTTGCACTTTTAGCACCAAAGTACGTTCATCTCTAGGAGACAGAACGCATACAAATTTGGGAGTCGCACAGCAATGCGGTACGGAGCCCAATTTGGCCTCTGCATGTTTCTAGATACTCCGCAATTCCATCACTCCCCCCATATGGAGCCTCCGACCACATATTCGGATCAAGCATAAATTGGCTTTTAGCGTCTCCGACTTTGGAACAAAAGGTTCTGGGTTTGCCTCTCGGAGGATACATTTAGACCATTCTCTTTAGTGTATAATTTTCACACATTGCTTATTTGCATTAAAATAGATTTTAGGTTCATTGAGCACCATTCAGTGGTAATAGACAGGGAGTGTGGTGTGTGTACTACTGTGCACGTCTTGCTACTACTACAGGGGAGATAAAGGTGGAGAAACCAACTCTCAAGGAATTCGTCGTTCCCTCATCCATCAGCTGCACTCCATATCCCTACGGTACATCCCAGGAAACACTGCTTAATGGCAGAGGGGCGGATTGTGTGCATGTCCCTGTCACAGAGAAATGCGTACACCCACTGATTGACGGCACACCGGGCACTCTCTATGCACTTGTTTAACTTCTGGTCCCGCTGGAACATCTGTTGCGCGATAAGACCACCTTTGTACCGGGGAACATTTGGATGATTACCTCTAAATCCTTGTGCATCTGCCGCTCCAGTGCCGTCCCCTTGATGTATCCCAAGTTGTTTCCACCTAGATGGATGACATACGATGTCATGGGGAGAGGTACCACAAGCCTTCTGCTGACGCAGAACCCTGAGCAGTTCGTGCCACTTCATGCCTCGCTCTCCGAGCTGGCTAATGTGACAGTCAATAACCGACCATTTCAAATCGGTGACTTCACTTGTTTTGAGACCTTGAATTAGTTGTTTCCCTTGCTAATTTTGTGAAGTGATAGGTAACGATGCTTTGAGGGTGACTGTTGTCGATGTGTGCAGATAGTCCCTGGTTCAAGCCAGGTTGGGGTGAGGAAAAGGAAGGAAGCAGCAAAACTGTTACACTACCACACCTGATTCTACTACTCAGCTGTTCAATAAGACCTCAGCTGCACATTGAGGCCATTAATAGTAAAATCAGGTGTAGTAGAACTGGGCTTGAACAAAAAAGCCTGCATAAACCTGTAGCTTGTCAAGAGCAATTGTGGCCATCCCAGAATTGTATTTAGCAAAGTTGACTATATCTGATGAATGTACATTTGGTTGCAAATCTTATATTTAGGGATAACTCCCTTTTTTTACATGTAATGTAGTACTAGGTCTTTCTTTAGTAAACTCGAAGGTACATTTTCATGACAGGAGTGCTCAATTGTCTTAAGAGAGATCAGGGGAAAAAAAATGTTGCTTCCCTCTGGAAAATCAGCCGTTAATATAGTTAAATACTAACAACTACATTACTTCTCTTGCCATTTGTCATTATTGTTTACTTTTACTTAACTTTTATTGCTGTTTTATAATGCACTATAATATTGTATAATAATGTTGCATAATCATCTTACGGTGTAAAAACCATGGAAAATAAAAACAAAAAATATGTTTTCAGTGAGAATCGTTGGTCTGGAGCCAGGAAAACAAGTTAATTTACATAAGACTATTCCACCTATGCTCTGCCAAGGTTTTCCAGCACACACCTTTGACCTACTACAGTAGCTATGATGGTATTGTACTTCAAACGATGTGTATGCAGGTTGCTTAGGATTCAAACATTCTGAAAAGCCTCATTCATACTCTTCAGAGGGTATAATGGACTTTACAATATCCTGCTATTAAAATGAGTTTGGACACCTACTCATTCAAGGATTTTTCTTTATTTATACTATTTCCTACATTGTAGAATAATAGTGAGGACATCAAAACTATGAAATAACACATATGGAATAATGTATTAACCAAAAAGGTATTAAACAAATTAAACAAATAAAACATTTGTTTAATTTATAATTTTATAAAATTATATTTTATATTTGAGATTCTTCAAAGTAGCCACCCTTTGCCTTGATGACCGCTTTGCACACTCTTCTGTTTTCTAAATTTTTTACACATTACACAAAAAATGGTTCTCTTTGTCATTATGGGGTATTGTGAGTATGTAAAATGTATTTCAACCGTTTTAGGAGAAGGCTGTAACGTAACAAAATGTGAAAAAAGTGAAGGGGTCTGAATACTTTCCGAATGCACTGTAGGGATATTGCAAATGTATATTACTGTTGCATTGCAATTTTTATTGTAAAAAGAAATACATACCATAAGAACATAACTTTAAGCTACACATTATTTTGACAGAGGTAATGAACTGGCCATCGATCAGCACAACAATTCATAAAACAGATTCCATGTTTGAAACAAGTGCTTCTGAGCTTAATTCACTATTATGTAAGCTAACAGTTACATAAATCAGGAATGCAGACAGTTAGAGCCTATCTGAGCTACTGTGTCCAACACACCTGTTGTTATGTTGGGCACCTACTGACCAAAAAATGATGTTATTATGATACATTTATGTCAATGATTTGCATTGCTAAAATAAAGGTTTAAGGAAATACAGGCAGTAGCCTCATCCACATTACTACAAGACAAACAGCTTAATCAAGTTGATCGTCTTGTAAGTATAAAATAAAATCTTGCTTTCATTTAATACAAAACAAAATCTTGAAAATGTAGCATAATAGGATAATGTCTTACTGTGGTGTGTGAATAATTCAATTATTTATCTCATATGCAGTACAAATGACATGTTTGTGGAAGGACCTCTAAGAGTATGAATTAGGCTGAGAAGATTTGAATCACAAGCAACCTACCTACACATAGTTTGAAGTACAATACCAACATAGCTACTGTAGTTCAAAGCTGTGTTGTCACGCCTTGGTCATTGTATTTTGTGTTTTTGTTATATGTTTGGGTAGGCCAGGGTGTGACATGGGTTTATATGTTGTTTTTCGTATTGGGGTTTGTAGTATTTGGGATCGCGGCTGATTAGGGGTGTTGTATAGGCTTGGCTGCCTGAGGCGATTCTCAATCAGAGTCAGATGATTTTCGTTGTCTCTGATTGGGAACCGTATTTAGGTAGCCTGAGTTTCGCTTTGTATTTCGTGGGTGATTGTTCCTGTCTCTGTGTAGTGTTCACCAGATAGGCTGTAATTAGATTTCACGTTCAGTTTGTTGTTTTGTATTGTATAGTTATTTCATGTATCACGTTTTCATTCATTAAAGATCGTAAGTAACAAACACGCTACATTTCGGTCCGACTCTCTTTCCACAAACGAAGAACGCCGTTACATGTGTGCTGAAAAACCTTGGTAGAGCAAGGGTGAAAAATGCATTGTGGTGTTCATGTGAATGCAATTTATTTTCTGTCTCCAGAGCAATGCTTATTCTCACTTAAAACATATTTTTGTTGTTTTTAATATCCATAGTTGAAATGTTTTCGGCTTCAGACTAATGCCCATTGTTACATAAAATGTACTTCTTAGTTAATTAAAAACAAAAACTATGAAAGAGGATTGTTGATGATGCTACACTATGACTGAATCCAACAGATCACACTAAACAAATCCTAAGTGTATGTTGATGCAGATAAGGTTTTGGAAGGTGAACATGTGCTACTGTCCCAGTGTAATACAGTAGTAACATGATCGTGCAGTGTTACCCTCAGGTCTTCTTTAACAGTCGCATGTCTGATGGCCAGACAGTGAACCAGTGGCCTTGACTTGGGGTGAATGCTAATATTCTCAAGGTACAGTTAGCATTTCCTTCCTCTGGACCTTCGCACTGCTCAGAGAGAAACTCACAAACCCAAATCCCAACCTAAACAAGCATTCACCAAAATATGTGCCCACTACTGAATGACTCCATCACAGTAATTTGCCTACTCATAAAGCATATAAACACAGCCTTAAGTAATTCTAAAGACAATTCAGTTTGACCCATAAAGCAATCAACAAGCTTTGCAACTACAGTACAATACCACACCCTTTCAAAGGGTTAACTAGCAGTGAAATCTATTAATGTCCCTAATGCTCTACTATTTTACTATGTAAGCTTGATGCTTGCATCTATATTTAGATGGTATTCAATAGCCCCATCCACATAGGATAAATAATTAGTTCAGTTCACTGAAGGTCAGATGGAACACACCATTATTTCTACATATTCCAACACCATTGTAATGGAAAGCACACAGGACAGAGCCCAAGGTTTGTTCAGCTATTAACTACATGGAAAAAGGCTTTAACACAATATAGGCCTGTGCTACGCAGTCTCAACCATATCCGCTTCAATAATTTAGATACTGAGAACCAAGATAGTTCACGGCTGCCACTTGAGAAATTCAACACAGGCTTGAAAAGATGGCTAGAACTTAATTTGACAGGATTTTTTTTGCTGGTGTTTATGACTATTGAGAAATTGTGTGGTTTACTGCAGGCAGTTTCTGTTTTTTATTTTATTTTATTTTTTTATCTGCACAATTGGTTAACTGGGTACTGTAGCCTAGCAAATGTTTGTTTACACATATTACGTTATTCGATTGAAGTACTTAGGAATGAATTGTAGCAATTCTACTAAGAGTATTTTACCAGGTAAATAGCTGGCTGTACAAAAAAAGCAAAGTGATATGTTCTTATGCACTAGCGGCTGTGAGTGGGTGTTGAATTATTTCAAAGTAGGTGAGACAAATCCCTCCCACAAGGTCTGGAAGGAAAACTAATTGAGACAAACATTCAGAGAACAGTGACATTGGCACTAAAGAGCAACAGCTCTCTCAGCAACAAATAGAACACTCAATCCCTGGTAAACCTGCTCTGCTTTGACACAGGAAACTTCCAATCGTCCCAGTTACCGTGAAAACCCAATCTGAATTCAGATCGGCTGATTCAATTATATGAAACGTTTAAGATATTAATGTCAAAAGAATAGCATTGGGCAAAGCTGTTAATTTCAAATAACAACGTTTGTGGACCATTAGGAATTGGGGAGCAGGTTAAAAATAGACCTCTGGGTCACTTGTTGCTGTTCCAAGTCCCCACGAAAAAATGGCTGAACCGAGTTGGGAGACATAACAATCACTTGCTGAAAAGAGAGAAAGGATTCAAATAGGCCTTAACGATGCTGCGGAAAGCAGCATAATGACTCTGACCTCTTTGGGGGTAGAGGCTAGGAGGGGGTGTCAGTGAGAGCTGGCAGCATGTATCCAATGAGGATCTGACAAGGGATGAAGAGGCAGAGGGGATACAGACAAACTGCCCAGCATTCAAACAGACAGGTTTATGTGAACCCATCATCCCTATTGAGTCTCCACTTTCATCGGTAAGGGTTTGATATTGAGTCACCCTGCCTGTTACTGAAGTCCAAACTAAATAAACACGGTGACCCCCTAGAAAATGTTTTCATAAAATAAGCACGCGACAGCCAGGGACAGGGTACATTCCACGGCCTGAGAAACAAGTAGACCTTAGAGAGAATACACACTTGTATCTCAGCGTCTGTCCACATCTGCATAAAACATTGCCAATTGATTTGGATTTATTTAATCAAATGTTGTTTTTTGATGCGGCAGTGGGTAAAGTCAACTTATTAAACTACAATGCATCTAGTGAATAAGTAAAAGGCTTTAATTTCACATGCCTAGGGGGCTTCATAAAAGCATGTCACTGATGCAATTAAATAAATATTGTGTGTGTGTGTGTGTGCATGCGTGCGTGTTGTCCGTGATTGTATGTGCGTGGATGCCTGTGTGTGCGTGGGTAAATGAAATGCTGTCAGCTCTGAAAGGTGCTCTCTCAGGAGTTTGACTGTGTAAAATGAAATCTAGAGTACACCCACAGGGCAACATAACTGAGCAAATACAACAATTCAATTTACTCTTAAATTATGTTCGCATTCAGGCTCTACTCCTCCTTTAATTAAACTGTTGTACACGTTGGTGCAAAGCAACTGCAAATATAATCAAATAAAAACCATCACAAGGGCCAATATGCTGTCTGACAAACTGAATGAAAAGTGTGATATTGAAAGCTGTGCTTTTTAAGTAAAGCAAATCACAAATTGTTAGTGTAAAATGATGTTCAGCGCAACAAACTAAAACTAATTAACACATTGCAAAGAGTTTTTGATGATAAGAAAGAACATGACATGCATACAAAGCTTTGAAATGTATCATACAGACATTGATTTTTCAACTGTATACACAAGAAGTGTATAACTCTTAGACAAACTCCTGAATTCATATTTTATTTTCAATTCTCATAGATTTTTAATTGATCTAGGGTTATGAATGACACACATAGCGTACACATATGCAGCCAACACTAGATTCAAAAACAAATAAACCCCTGTCAGTGTCTAATTCAATATGGCAACCAAATTCAAGATAGGTGGTGAACTTTAACAGCGCTTGTTCACATGTAAATACTTCAACGGCTGAAGGACAAATGTCCGGATTCGGGTGAATTAGCACCATAGAATTAGATTTAGTAGAATTTACATTATTCCCTTTCAAAGCAATGCACCACGGTCAATTGATTGGGGGGGGGTTCACTGATCGTGATGTGAAAATATCAGCTGATTTCGGTAAAACAGGATGTCAAGAGGGCTGCTTGAGCTGCCGAGTGTGTGTGTGGTCCAGTGAATGAAATATAATCCCCGAGCTAAAAGGGGTGAGAAAACGCCTGCACTCTGCAGGTCTGGGTACTGAACCCTTATCTGCGAGCTTGAGGTGGTCATGGGGATATTGACAGTTTTGCAGTAAAGGTCACAGCAGAATACAAAAGGATGAATGTCACATGACAATTTATGTAATCTGTTTGTCATTGAGTTTGTTGAGGTAAAGCCAAAAGATACTTTTCCATTTTACCCATACTGGTAAGTAAAGCTTTACTTGAACTTGTAATGTTATTTGAATCACAGCTAATGAGGGTTTTACCTTACTTAATGGTCCTTATTTGACAGAGATAAGAACACAATACAGCATACGCACAGGCAACCTCTACTGAACATCATATACTGCTGCTAAGTAGACAGATGAAGCACAACAGCAGCATTTTGGCAGGGTGGAGGGAGTAGGTACCAAATAAATAAACCCCATCACTGCTATGCAAAACAGCCTTTTACCAAAATCTACCAACAAAAGAGGGGTGACTTCTGGCATGAATATGCATGAGTTTATGGCAATTAAAAACTTGTCAGGGGGGAGTTGGAGGAGGAGGAGACAATAATAGCGGAGGTATAGGAGAGCTACAGTCCATTCATTGGGATGGAGATGTAATTCCAGTCCTCCAGAGTACTTCACAGGATACTTTATTGGTTTTGTAATTTAGCTTTTTTTCCTCTCTCCTCCTCTCCTTCTCTCCTCCAAGCTCTGCACCTCATACAGAATTGGAGGAGAGTGTGGTGGTGCTTTTGCATAGAGCAGAACGGGTGATGGAGAGCCACACGTCTCAGTTAACTTAGGCTCATCTAATGGTATTCATTGATACACTGGAGTGTGGCACAGCTTGTGGAGCAGAAAATAATTAGTTACACTTTTGCAGAGCTAATCTCCAAGCAGTGTGCTTGTTGTTTCCTCCAAATTTTATGGGCAGCTTAGAAACCGAAAAGCATGCATTCATTTGATCATTGCCAAACCAAAAAGAGCATCTCCTCTTCTCATATTCTTTCCTTCATCCTCTGTTCCCCACCCTCCATCTTTTTTTTCTTCTTCTAGCAAGCAGGATGTCAGATGATTAGCATGTAAAACGGGTCATCAAGGTCTGATAAAGTCATGGCTGTATCTGCATCCTAAAGCGCTATAAAACAAAGGCCAGCTAATGTCCAAGCACAGGCTCCGACGCCCACAACAGAGGCTGTTTACTGCCCTCTCATCCACTTAGACAGCTACCAGGACAAAGACATACTCCATTGTTCCCTGTAAAACTGAGGAATAAAAAGAAGTGACGCTATATGATATTATTTTTCCTAACTGGGATGTACAGTGAATTATTTTC
The DNA here is from genome assembly GCF_021184085.1 of Oncorhynchus gorbuscha. Lineage (NCBI taxonomy): Eukaryota > Metazoa > Chordata > Actinopteri > Salmoniformes > Salmonidae > Oncorhynchus > Oncorhynchus gorbuscha. The sequence continues at coordinate 55,750,198 of NC_060190.1, forward strand.
CATATTGAAAAAGGGTGTACAAAACATTATTCTTTGCTCATGTCTGTGACATCCATGCGTACATACAGTGACCTCCAAAAGTATTGGGACAATGACAGTTTTAGTTGTTTTGGCTCTGTAGTCTACAATGATTACGGATAATCCTGAATGAATCATGAATAATGATGAGTGTGAAAGTTAGACGCATACCCCCAAGACAAGCTAACCTCTCACCATTAAAATAATAACGGACGTTAGCATTTTTGGGGGGGTATGATATTTGTCTGTAATTTACTCACTCCTCATTATTCACGATTCATCCAGGATTATCCGTAATCATGGTAGCATCCACATTCATGTAGAAGTGTTTAGAAATATTCAAAATTGTATTTACAATAAAAGTGACTAAAATGACATTCATTTATATTGGCACAAAATAATCTGAAAGGAAACCAAAAAAGAGCAAATACATCCAGCAAATTTGTAGAGTCACAACCTTGATATAGTCATTGATTGCTATGAATATTGGACAAATTACTTCACTTTTTACAAATGTAAAACACATAAGTGAATTTGTGCCAATGCTTTTGGTCCCCTAAAATGGGGACATGTACAAAATGTACAAAAAGTGCTATAATTTCTAAAACGGTTCACCCGATATGGATGAAAATACCATCAAATCAAAGTTGACAATATGCACTTTAGTCTCATAGTCATTGCATAAGTGCTGAACTACAGAGCCAAAACAACAAAAGACCTTGGCACTGTCCCAATACTTTCGGAGCTCACTGTACATCATTAAACTACAAATCAGATGGATACACTGCTGCCATGAAGGGATGCACCTGATTAGCAATTATGTTCATATATCTTGTGGCATTCAAACATTGCTTCACTTTTATCAAGGAGTCCAATGTGTGCCATGAATACACACCCCACACCACCAGCCTGGACACATGCACTCATATGGTTTTCTCCATAGTCCTCACATCAGTGTGAAACAACAGGAACCGGAATTCATCAGTCCAGGCAATGTTTTTCCAATTTTACAGTGTCCAGAGTTTTCATTCCTTAGCCCAGGGGTTGCCAAACTTTTTGTTTGTTGCAGTTTTAAAAACAGATTGTCTTGCAATTTTATACATTTCGTCATGCCCAATGTGTATTCATGTGATATTTGAGTGACTAAATAATATCGATGGGCTAAAAAACCAAAATAAAAAAATGTTAGCTGATATGGGCTAGTTGATGTGGACATTTCTGACAAGTTATAAATAGCTCTCTAAGGTGAGCAATGACTAACCTGACTACTGAGGATGTACTACCCAATTTTGAAATTGCGTCTTGTGTATTAAAACTTCAAGAGTAAGTAAAGCTGGACTGAGTTCCTTTAAAAACATTTATATATACGAAGACAGTTTGTGGAATCTGTGGAAAGAACTGAAAACTGCTGTTCACAAATGCTCTCCATCCAACCTCACTGAGCTCGAGCTGTTTTGCAAGGAGGAATGGGAAAAAAATTCAGTCTCTCGATGTGCAAAACTGATAGAGACATACCCCATACCCTTACAGCAGTAATTGCAGCAAAAGGTGGCGCTACAAAGTATTAACTTAAGGGTGCTGAATAATTTTGCACGCCCAATTTTTCAGTTTTTGATTTGTTAAAAAAAGTTTGAAATATCCAATAAATGTCGTTCCACTTCATGATTGTGTCCCACTTGTTGTTGATTCTTCACAAAAAAAATATAGTTTTATATCTTTATGTTTGAAGCCTGAAATGTGGCAAAAGGTCGCAAAGTTCAAGGGGGCCGAATACTTTCGCAAGGCACTGTACAGGTCATGCTCCAACAGGCGACCAAGCACTCTGCGCACCAGGGACACAAGCTCGGCGCGTGTAGTGGAGTATATCAAAATTACATCAATATACACCATTACACCCTGCCCATGCAGGTCCCTGAAAATCTCGTCTACAAATGCTTGGAAGACATTCATCAACCCGTACGGCATGACGAGGTGCCCAGAGGTGGTACTGAAAGCAGTCTTCCACTCGTCTCCCTCTTGGATACGCACCAGGTTGTAAGCGCTCCTGAGATATAGTTTGGTGAAGAAGGGCGCCCCGTGCATTGACTGTATCGCTGTGGTTATGAGCAGTAGCGGGTAACTATACCTCACAGTGATCTGATTCAGACCCCGATAGTCAATATACGGGCGTAGACCTCCCTCCTTATTCACAAAAAAGAAACTCGAGGAGGCGGGTGAAGTGGAGGACCGAATGTACCCCTGACGCAGGAATTCTGAGACATGTTTCCACAGCCTCCATCTCCGCCTGTGAGAGGGGATACACTTGACTCCTGGGAAGTGCAGCGTCTACCAAGAGATCTATCGCACAATCGCCCCTTCGATGAGGTAGTAATTGGGGAAGGTGAGAGCCAAATTGGCATATTCAGGGGGAATGAGCACGGTGGAGACCTGGTCTGGACTCTCCACCGTAGTAGCACCAACCCCTAAACACCTACCTGAGCACTCTCGCGACCACCCTGTGAGAGCCCTCTGTAGCCAAGAAACAGTGGAGTTATGACAAGCTAACCAGGGTAGGCCCAGCACTACGGGAAACGCAGGAGAGTCAATAAGGAAGAGACTATTTCTCTCCGTATGACTCCCATCCGTCACCATGCCCAAAGGAGCGGTGACCTCCCTAATCCACCCTGACCCTAATGGTCGACTATCTAAGGTGTGAACGGGGAAGGGCACATCCACGGGAACGATGGGGATCCCTAAACTATGGGCTAAAGCTCTATCAATAAAATTATCAGCCGCGCCTGAATCAACGAGCGCCTTATGCGGGGAATGCGGGAAAGTGACAAACACAAAACATATGTTCAACAGAGGGCTCTGGGTGAGAATGGTGCCGGCTCACTGGGGTGACGCCAGAGCGCACTGCCTGCTGCCTCGATCCCCAGAGGAACCAACCCGGCACCGACCTGCAGTGTGACCTTTGCGGCCACAGATGCTGCACGAGCTGGAACCCGCTCCCTGCGCACCGCCCCTCCCAGCTCCATGGGTATCGGACAGGGGGTGCGGGAGGATGGAACCACCAGACCCCAATCAGAACGTCCGTGGGTCGCCAGCAGGTTGTCCAGCCGGATGGACAAGTCCACCAGCTGGTCGAACGTGAGGGTGGTGTCTCTGCAGGCTAACTCCCGACGGACGTCCTCACTCAGACTGCAGCGGTAATGGTCGACCGGGGACCTGTCGCTCCATCCCGCGCTCCTCGTCTCCTGCCTCAGATGGAAGAGGTGCTCACCCACCGCTCTACCCTCGGGCCGGTGGTCGAAGACTGCCCGGAAACGGCGGGTGAACTCCTCAAACTGGTCCAACGCCACATCTCCCTCTCTCCACACGGCGTTGCCCCACTCCATGGCTTTCCCGGTGAGGCACGAGACGAGGACAGACATCCTCTCATGACCCGATGGAACCGGGTGAACGGTGGCCAGGGATATCTCCAGTTGAAGCAGGAACCCCTGGCAGTTTGTAGCCTCTCCGTCGTACTTCTGGGGCAGTGCTCCTCCACCCCTATAACCAGGGTACCTGCTCCTGCTGACTCCATAGTTTGGTCGGTGATTCTGTAGTGGTGCGTACCTGAGGCAGAGAAGTCAGATGCAGGAGAGAAAACTGTGTTTCCAACAGCACAGTTTATTAAACAAAACAACAAAAACACCGGGATACATAACAATAACATGGGTACATAACCCTACACAAGCCAAGACAAACGTGCACATACACTTACAAAGAATAGTCACCAACAAGGACATGAGGAGAAACAGAGGGTTACATACACAACATGTAATTGGTGGAATTGGAACCAGGTGTGATACAAGACAAAACCACTGGAAAATGAAGAGGATCGACAGCCAAACCCCGCCCGAACAAGGAGAGAGCCAACTTCACCGGAAGTTGTGACACACACAAATATATTTTGATTCGATTAACACTTTTTTGGTTACTACGTGATTCCATATGTGTTATTTCATAGTTGATGTCTTCACTAATATTCTACAATGTAGAAAATACAAAAAATAAAGAAACACCCTGGAATGAGTAGGTGTCCAAAACTATGTTTCCATTGAGCATCAAAAATCCTCTGCAAAAGTTTCAAAGAGTAATAACAAAACTAACATTCTAATGATCCAGAGATGTATAGTTCGCCTGGATAATGGGGCTTTGAAAGTGAAGGAAAGTCCAAGGATACAGGCAGGAATGTGCCAGTATGAATGTTACAAGACGACTATAACATTTTACTCATAGTCCAAGAGCCTGTTCAGACACACAGAATGTGTGGTGAACTCAAAAGGCATGCATGTATACCAACGGAAGTGTGTTTGTATAAGCGTGACTCACTCACACATGAGCTATGGCTGAAAGTAATCTGGGCTGAGTGACAGTGTGGAGTTACTGTGTGTGTGAGAGAAGCTGCAGTGACAGGGAGATGAGAGACACGTCAATCAACCCTGAGCTGAGCTCTTCCCTCTGCTGGCCCAGTCTGGTATGGACTTGTTCTAATAATTTACCATGCATCAGCCTTCTTTCCCTGAAGTAATCATAGGTCTGAGAGATGTTGAAACTGTTAAATAAATACATTCCCTTTTAAAAATGTCAACGCCTTCATCGGGTTTACTTCATGTTCATCCATTTATTTTAATCAGTTTATATTTATATGCTTTTCATTTTCTTGCAAACCTTGATAATGCACACAATGGGGAATGTAAAACAGTGGCATGTATTCAGCTGGATTCAGATACATCTAGTTGGTGTGTGTGAGGCAGGGTGACTATAGGTGAGTTGTACAGTGCATTACAGGTCATTATCCAGGTAGCCAGAGAGCCACTCCACATCAATTTGGCTGATTAGGGCTATGAATAACCTAAATACTGATGGGCAAGGAAACTCACAAAGCAAAGGAGGGCCTGCTTAGTCCAACATGAAAGAGTTAATTTAAAAGTGTTGGTATCTACCTGTATTTATAATCAGGGGTGCAACTTTCACTGGGGACAGGGATGACATGTCCTTCCCCACATTCTGAAATTGAATTTTTGTCCCCTCTAGTTTTATCATTGGAATGTGATACCAAACGAGGCAATAGTGTGATTTATGACCATGCGGACGCCTCCGAGTAGGCTGTTTGGAGTATTTATCCAATTGGATAAAAAAATGTATATATAAAAAACTTTTTGTCCCCCCACTTCTAAAACCAACCAAAGTTGCGCCCCTGTCTATGATGCATGCAAAGTGTATTTCGTCCATGGTTTATTGTGTCATAGTAACTTGAATGCTATACATGCAAACGCAATACAAACAGAATCTGTTCAAATCAAATTTTATTTGTCACATACACATGGTTAGCAGATGTTAATGCGAGTGTAGCGAAATGCTTGTGCTTCTAGTTCCGACAATGCAATGATAACCAACAAGTAATCTAACTAACAATTCCAAAACTACTGTCTTATACACAGTGTAAGGGGATAAAGAATATGTACATAAGGATATATGAATGAGTGATGGTACAGAGCAGCATACAGTAGATGGTATCGAGTACAGTATATACATATGAGATGAGTATGTAGACAAAGTAAACAAAGTGGCATAGTTAAAGTGGCTAGTGATACATGTATTACATAAGGATGCAGTCGATGATGTAGAGTACAGTATATACGTATGCATATGAGATGAATAATGTAGGGTAAGTACATTATATAAGGTAGCATTGTTTAAAGTGGCTAGTGATATATTTACTTCATTTCCCATTATTAAAGTGGCTGGAGTTGGGTCAGTGTCAATGACAGTGTGTTGGCAGCAGCCACTCAATGTTAGTGGTGGCTGTTTAACAGTCTGATGGCCTTGAGATAGAAGCTGTTTTTCAGTCTCTCGGTCCCAGCTTTGATGCACCTGTACTGACTTCGCCTTCTGGATGATAGCGGGGTGAACAGGCAGTGGTTCGGGTGGTTGATGTCCTTGATGATCTTTATGGCCTTCCTGTAACATCGGGTGGTGTAGGTGTCCTGGAGGGCAGGTAGTTTGCCCCCGGTGATGCGTTGTGCAGACCTCACTACCCTCTGGAGACCCTTACGGTTGAGGGCAGAGCAGTTGCCGTACCAGGTGGTGATACAGCCCGCCAGGATGCTCTCGATTGTTCATCTGTAGAAGTTTGTGAGTGATTTTGGTGACAAGCCGAATTTCTTCAGCCTCCTGAGGTTGAAGAGGCGCTGCTGCGCCTTCTTCACGACGCTGTCAGTGTGAGTGGACCAATTCAGTTTGTCTGTGATGTGTATGCCGAGGAACTTAAAACTTGCTACCCTCTCCACTACTGTTCCATCGATGTGGATAGGGGGGAGTTCCCTCTGCTGTTTCCTGAAGTCCACAATCATCTCCTTAGTTTTGTTGACGTTGAGTGTGAGGTTATTTTCCTGACACCACACTCCGAGGGCCCTCACCTCCTCCCTGTAGGCCGTCTCGTCGTTGTTGGTAATCAAGCCTACCACTGTTGTGTCGTCCGCAAACTTGATGATTGAGTTGGAGGCGTGCGTGGCCACGCAGTCGTGGGTGAACAGGGAGTACAGGAGAGGGCTCAGAACGCACCCTTGTGGGGCCTCCGTGTTGAGGATCAGCGGGGAGGAGATGTTGTTGCCTACCCTCACCACCTGGGGACGGCCCGTCAGGAAGTCCAGTACCCATTTGCACAGGGCGGGGTCGAGACCCAGGGTCTCGAGCTTGATGACGAGCTTGGAGGGTACTATGGTGTTGAATGCGGAGCTGTAGTCGATGAACAGCATTCTCACATAGGTATTCCTCTTGTCCAGGTGGGTTAGGGCAGTGTGCAGTGTGGTTGAGATTGCATCGTCTGTGGACCTATTTGGGCGGTAAGCAAATTGGAGTGGGTCTAGGGTGTCAGGTAGGGTGGAGGTGATATGGTCCTTGACTAGTCTCTCAAAGCACTTCATGATGACGGAAGTGAGTGCTACGGAGCGGTAGTCGTTTAGCTCAGTTACCTTAGCTTTCTTGGGAACAGGAACAATGGTGGCCCTCTTCAAGCATGTGGGAACAGCAGACTGGTATAGGGATTGATTGAATATGTCCAGAAACACACCGGCCAGCTGGTCTGCGCATGCTCTGAGGGCGCGGCTGGGGATGCCGTCTGGGCCTGCAGCCTTGCGAGGGTTAACACGTTTAAATGTCTTACTCACCTCGGCTGCAGTGAAGGAGAAACCGCATGTTTTCGTTGCAGGCCGTGTCAGTGGCACTGTATTGTCCTCAAAGCGGGCAAAAAAGTTATTTAGTCTGCCTGGGAGCAAGACATCCTGGTCCGTGACTGGGCTGGGTTTCTTCTTGTAGTCCGTGATTGACTGTAGACCCTGCCACATGCCTCTTGTGTCTGAGCCGTTGAATTGAGATTCCACTTTGTCTCTGTACTGACGCTTAGCTTGTTTAATAGCCTTGCGGAGGGAATAGCTGCACTGTTTGTATTCAGTCATGTTGCCAGACACCTTGCCCTGATTAAAAGCAGTGGTTCGCGCTTTCAGTTTCACGCGAATGCTGCCATCAATCCACGGTTTCTGGTTAGGGAATGTTTTTATCGTTGCGATGGGAACGACATCTTCGACGCACGTTCTAATGAACTCGCACACCGAATCAGCGTATTCGTCAATATTTTTATCTGACGCAAAGGAAACATGTCCCAGTCCACGTGATGGAAGCAGTCTTGGAGTGTGGAGTCAGCTTGGTCTGACCAGCGTTGGACAGACCTCAGCGTGGGAGCCTCTTGTTTGAGTTTCTGCCTGTAGGCAGGGATCAACAAATTGGAGTCGTGGTCAGCTTTTCCGAAAGGGGGGCGGGGCAGGGCCTTATATGCGTCGCGGAAGTTAGAGTAACAATGATCCAGGGTTTTACCACCCCTGGTTGCGCAATCGATATGCTGATAAAATTTAGGGAGTCTTGTTTTCAGATTAGCTTTGTTAAAATCCCCAGCTACAATGAATGCAGCCTCCGGATAAATGGTTTCCAGTTTGCAAAGAGTTAAATAAAGTTCGTTCAGAGCCATCGATGTGTCTGCTTGGGGGGGATATATACGGCTGTGATTATAATCGAAGAGAATTCTCTTGGAAGATAATGCGGTCTACATTTGATTGTGAGGAATTCTAAATCAGGTGAACAGAAGGATTTGAGTTCCTGTATGTTTCCTTCATCACACCATGTCTCGTTAGTCATGAGGCATACGCCCCCACCACTCTTATTACCAGAAAGATGTTTGTTTCTGTCGGCGCGTTGCGTGGAGAAACCCGTTGGCTGCACCGCATCGGATAGAGTCTTCCCAGTAAGCCATGTTTCCGTGAAGCAGAGAACGTTGCAGTCTCTGATGTCCCTCTGGAATGCTACCCTTGCTCGGATTTCGTCAACCTTGTTGTCAAGAGACTGGACATTGGCAAGAAGAATGCTGGGGAGTGGTGCGCGATGTGCCCTTGTTCGAGTCTGACCAGAATACCACTACGTTTCCCTCTTTTTCTGAGTCGTTTTCTTGGGTCGCTGCATGCGATCCATTCCGTTGTCCTGTTTGTAAGGCAGAACACAGGATCCGCGTCGCGGAAAACATATTCTTGGTCGTACTGATGGTGAGTTGACGCTGATCTTATATTCAGCAGTTCTTCTCGACTGTATGTAATGAAACCTAAGATGACCTGGGGTACTAATGTAAGAAATGACACGTAAAAAAACAAAACTGCATAGTTTCCTAGGAACGCGAAGCGAGGCGGCCATCTCTAGAACATGGTGCTGCTATCGCCAACACATACCTTCTTACTACTAAAAGCATTGAAATTGACCTGGTTAAAATAGATGAAATGTCATTGCTAGTCAGACAGTAAACAAGAGGCTTGACAGACATGGTTTATGAAGCCTGAGCATTAGACAATTAAACGGGTCACTAACCAACCTATGCATGTTGTTTGCTGCAGATTGCATCTCTGAAACAACCTTTTTATGGACGCAGTGACCTTGGTGAACATGCCCACATTCAATCTATGATACTTGTCCTGTTCTCTGATATACTAGGCAAGAGAGCATTATGTTGCACAATAAAAGCCTATTCATACCTTTAGAAAACTAACCACATAATTTTGTTGTGGCATAACCCATAGGGCTACTTTCAGTCCAACTATATGCCTGACAGGATTATATGGAATAGGAATGTGGAAGTAGAGTCTAGATTAATACGAGCCTGTCGATCTGACGTGTATGAAATACCATATTGACACCCTAAAGGGAACAGACACAATACACATGTTCCTGTATTGGTTTTGTCATGACCCTAAGTAGTGAATCAATGAACTTGTATGTTTGAGAGCATAAAAAGTTTATCAAATAAAAAGCATATTCCAGTAACCCTTCTATGAGCCTCTTGTTTATAATGCACTAACACACTTGCAGAACCTATCCTAGGACTACTGCCTATCACCTCACGGTGAACTATAAAAACATGCTACAAGCATTTATAGTATATAATGGTTCCTTATCCTCTCTGGGATAGGCGGGACAGTCGTGTCCTACTTGGCCAATAGCCAGGGAAAATGCAGAGAGCTAAATATTTTTAAAATCAAACTTTCGTTAAATCACACATGAAAGACACCAAATTAAAGCTACACTCGTTGTGAATCCAGCCAACATGTCAGATTTCAAAAAGGCTAAGATAAGATGCTATTACCTGATGATAGCACAACAGTAAACAAAGAGAGTAGCATATTTCTACCCTGCAGGCGCAAGACAAAACGCTGAAATAAAATATAAATCATGCCTTACATTTGACGAGCTTCTTTTGTTGGCTCTACAATGTGTCCCATAAACATCACAAATGGTCCTTTTGTTCAATTAATTCCGTCGATACATCCAAAATGTCCATTTATTTGGTGCATTTGATCCAGAAAAACACAGCTTTCAATTTGCGCAATGTCACTACAAAATATCTCAAGTTACCTGTAAACTTTTCCAAAACATTTCCAACTACTTTTGTAATACAACTTTAGGTATTCTTAAACGTTAATAATCGATCAAATTGAAGACGGGGATGATATGTGTTCAATACAGGAAGACAACAAACTGACGCTACTTTTCAAGTCATACACCGCTCTCAAAAAGTACACTTCAAATGCCACTCATTCAAGATGGCCGTGCTTCTTCATTTCACAAAGGAATAACCTCAACCAATTTCTAAAGACTGGTGACATCCAGTGGAAGCGGTAGGAACTGCAAACAAGTCCCTTAGAAATCTAGTTTCTCAGTGAAACCTCATTGAATTGACAGTGACCTCGAAAAACAATGTGAATGGTTTGTCCTCTGGGTTTTGCCTGCTACATAAGTTATGTTATACTCACAGACATGATTCAAACAGTTTTAGAAACTTCAGAGTGTTTTATAATCAAATCTACTAATAATATGCATATCTTATATTCTGGGGATGAGTAGCAGGAAGTTGAAATTGGGCACGCTATTTATCCCAAAAAGAAAATGCTGCCCCCTATCCCGAAGAAGATTTATACAGTGAATTCGGGAAGTATTCAGACGCCTTGACTTTTTCCACATTTTTTACATTGTAAAATTGATTAACCCCCCCATCAAACTACACACAATAACCCGTAACGACAAATCAAAAACAGGTTGACATTTTTGCTAATTAATAAAAATAAAACAATACTGATATCACTTTGCTGAAGCACCTTTGGCAACGATTACAGCCTCAAGCCTTCTTTGGAATGATGATACAAGTTTGGCACACCTGTATTTGGGGAGATTCTCCCATTCTTATCTGCAGAACCTCTTTTCAAGCTTTGTCAGGTTGAATGGGGAGAACCAATGCACATCTATTTTCAGCTCTCACCAGAGATGTTCGATCGGGTTCAAGTCCTAGCTCTGGCTAGGACATTCAGAGACTTGTCCCAAAGCCACTCCTACGCCGTCTTGGCTGTGTGCTTAGGGTCGTTGTCCTGTTGGAAGGGGAGGTCCTGAGTGCTCTGTAGCAGATTTTCATCAATGATCTCTCTGTACTGCTCCGTTCATCTTTCCCTCGATCCTGATTATTGTCCCAGTCCCTGCTACTGAAAAACATCCCCACAGCATGATGCTGCCCCCACCATGCATAGGGATGATGCCAGGTTTCCTCCAGATGTGGCGCTTGGCATTCAGGCCGAAAACCTCAATCAGACCATGAGAATCGTGTTTCTCATGGTCTGCGAGTCCTTTAGGTGCCTTTTGGAAACTCCAAGCAGGCTTTCATGTGCCTTTTACTGAGGAGTGGCTTCCGTCTGGCCACTGTACCATAAAGGCCTATTGGTGGAGTGCAGCAGAGATGGTTGTCCTTCTGGAAGATTCTCCCATCTTCACAGAGGAACTCTGGAGCTCTGTCAGATTGACCCAGGCCCTTCTACCCTAATTGCTCAGTTTTGCCAGGCGGCCAGCTCTAGCAAGAGTCTTGGTGGTTCCAAACTTCTTCCATTCCATTTAAGAATGATGGCGACCACTATATTCTTTTGGACCTTCAATGCTGCATACATTTTTTGGTACCCTTTACATAATCCTGCCTCGGAGCTGTACGGATAATTGGGTGCACTGTCAACTGTGGGACCTATACAGTTGAACTCAGAGGTTTACATACAACACCTTAGCCAAATATATTTAAAATCAGTTTTTCACATTTCCTGACATTTAATCCTAGTAAACATTCCCCATCTTTGGTCAGTTAGGATCCCCACTTTATTTTAAGAATGTGAAATGTCAGAATAATAGTAGAGAGAATGATTTATTTAAACTTTATGTCTTTCATCACATTCCCAAAAGGGACAGAAGTTTACATACACTCCATTAGTATTTGGTAGCATTGCCTTTAAATTGTTTAACTTGGGTCAAACATATTGGGTAGACTTCCACAAGCTTCCCACAATAAGTTGGATGAATTTTGGCCCATTTCTCTTGACAGAGCTGGTGAAACTGAGTCAGGTTTGTAGGCCTCCTTGCTCGCACATGCTTTTTCAGTTCCGCCCACACATTTTCTACGGGATTGAGGTCAGGGCTTTGTGATGGCCACTTCAATACCTTGACTTTCTTGTCCTTAAGCCATTTCGCCACAACTTTGGAAGTATACTTGGGGTCATTGTCCATTTGCGACCAAGCTTTTACTTCCTGACTGATGTCTTGAGATGTTGCTTCAATATATCCACATAATTTTCCTGCCTCATGGTGCCATATATTTTGTGAAGTGTGCCAGTCCCTCCTGCAGCAAAGCACCCCCACAACATGATGCTGCCAGCCCCGGGCTTCATGGTTGGGATGGTGTTCCTCGGCTTGCAAGCCTACCCCCTTTTTCCTCCAAACATAATCATGGTCATTATGGCCAAACAGTTCTATTTTTGTTTCATCAGACCAGAGAACATTTCTCCAAAAAGTACGATCTTTGTCCCCATGTGCAGTTGCAAACCGTAGTCTGGCTTTTTCATGGAAAACCAGAAACCGAAACTGGTGCACATACACACAGAACAAGGACATCAAGACACTAAGGACAATCACTCACGAAACACAAAGAATATGGCTGCCTAAATATGGTTCCCAATTAGAGACAACGATAAACACCTGCCTCTGATTGAGAACCACTCCAGACAGCCATAGACTTAACTAGAACACCCCACTAAGCTACAATCCCAATACATACACACCACATACAAAAACCCATGTCAAACCCTGGCCTGACCAAATAAATGAAGATAAACACAAAATACTTCGACCAGGGCGTGACACTACAATGCTTTATAAACTCACAGCAAGGGTGGCTAACAGAACGTGTTAAGCTAACCATGTTTCTTCAGTGTTTGCTTTTTCTACATTGAAATAAAATATAAACCCAACATGTAAAGTCTTGGTCTAATGTTTAATGAGTTGAAATAAAATATCACAGAAATGTTCCATACACAGAACGCTTATTTCTCTCAGATTTTATGCACAAATTTGTTTACATCCCTGTTCGTGAGCATTTCTCCTTTGCCAAGATAATCCATCCACCTGACAGGTGTGGCATATTAATAAGCCGATTAAACATCATGATCACAACACAGGTGCACATTGTGCTGGGGACAAGAGAAGGCCACTCTAAAATGTGCAGTTTTGTCACACAACACAATGCCACAGATGTCTCAAGTTGAGGGAGAGTGCAATTGGCATGCTGACTAGGAATGTCCACCATAGTGCTTGCCAGAGAATTTTATGTTAATTTCTCTACCATAAGCCACCTCCTACATCATTTTAGAGAATTTGGCAGTACGTCCAACCAGCCTCACAACCGCAGACCACGTGTATGGCATCATGTGGGCGAGCGGTTTGCTGACGTTAACTTTGTGAACAGAGTGCCCTATGGGGTTATGGTAGGGGCAGGCATAAGCTACGTACAGCGAACACAATTGCATTTTATCAATGGCAATTTAAATGCACAGAGATAATTTAACGAGATCCTGATGCCGATTGGTGTGCCATTCATCCACCGCCATCACCTCATGTTTCAGCATGATAATGCACAGCCCCATGTCGCAAGGATCTGTACACCTGAAAATGTCCCAGTTCTTCAATGACCTGTATACTCACCAGACATGTCACCCATTGAGCATGTTTGGGATGCTCTGGATCGACATGTACGACTATGTGTTCCAGTTCCCTCCAATATCCAGCAACTTCGCACAGCCATTGAAGAGGAGTCGGACAACATTCTACACAGGCCACAGTCAACAGCCTGATCAACTCTGTGCGAAGGAGATGTGTCGTACTGCATGATGCGAATGGTGGTCTCACCATACGGACTGGTTTACCTTTTTTTCAAGATATCTGTATTCCCAGTCGTGTGGATTAGGGCCGAATGAATTTATTTGTATTGCCCGATTTCCTTATATGAACTGTAACTCAGTAAAATCTTTGAAATTGCTGCATGCTGCGTTTATATTTTTGCTCAGTATAGCTCCCTCCCTGACTTTGCAGAGGCAGACAGTCCCGCTGTCGCGGACAGACTAAGACAAAAGGCTTTCACCCAGACACCTCCAAGTCCAACACACAGACCCAGCTTTGTAATGAGATGCTGTGTGTGTGTGTGTGTGTGTGTGTGTGTGTGTGTGTGTGTGTGTGTGTGTGTGTGTGTGTGTGTGTGTGTGTGTGTGTGTGTGTGTGTGTGTGTGTGTGTGTGTATAGGGGCTTTTAAAATGTCACTGACAGCTTATAGTACATCACCCCTCCCTGTTGATGGCCCACTGGCACCTATTTAACCAGGATACACCCTCAGGCACATTCATCTGCCTTTACACTGTCACCTCCTGTGCAAGGGTCTCCTATCACAAAGGCTGACAAAACCTTGATGCAGTATTAGAACAAAATGACATTTACACCACAACAGCCTCAGACAACACAGAGCCTTTCATGGATAACATTGATGCCCAGGAACCTGGTTTGACAAACACTGAAAGTATCAATGATTTCATAGGGAGCTTCTGTTCTATGGCTCAACAATTATTATTGTTTGTAGACAATATCACAGAATGAATTTATTGTGAATGAAAAGCATGAAAATGTGAATAAAGTATTCACAGTCACAAAATCAGAAGGATGTCTGTTCAGTAGTTGTTAGAACTGTAGGGCAACTAAAGACATAAACCAAATCAGTTCAATAAGACCTGTCTGTACGCTGCTAAAAGGCCTGGGGGTGTTTGATGGGGGGCATGGAAACCTTCACCCTCTGCCATAACATGCAGTTGTTTACGTTATACACAATAGTAATTTGATCACATTACTTTTTCCTCTATGAAGAATGAAACCATTGTCTTACAAATAGAGAACGCAAAACGTAACCATAAAGGTGATGCATTTTGAGATCCATTTCCTTTGTGTGTGAAGAGGCGGTATGAAATGTGTGCAGCCTGGCCTGTACAGACCGTAATAAAACAGTGTAGTATGGTGATACAGTGATGCCGTAGGGAACTGGGCCTCAACTACACCTTATTAGCGACCTGTCTGCAATAAATGTTGAACTTGTCCTCCACAGGTTTGTTGTGGTGATCAAGTCAACTGGTCAATCACACCTTTCCCCCTATAGGACTAGACAACTAAGTGTTTTAGAATCCTATTTGAAATGCTTAGTCTAATGTAAACAGTGCACTGAAATCAATCCAAGGCAAAAGGGAAGCTTAATGTTTGAATGTTAATTTCTGTGATTATCTCTTTCCCTCTGAGTTTCTATTATCAGAATTCTCACTGAGAGAATCATGTCAGTCTCCATCTGAGGAAAGGGCAGGAAACCACTGTGGGTCTACGGGTGGGTGTTACACATTGTTGGTGAGGCCACTTTTCCCCTCACAATATACTATAAAGAGCTTTGAGACCATGTGAAAAAGGGCTATATAAATGCAATCCATTATATAGATGCAACCTATTACAAGTGAGAGGCCCAGCGCCTTGACTGTGTCCCTGTGATACCCACTACTCTGTGGGAGGAGACCCTGGGGAACATTCCCGTCTGCCCTCTGTGTCCTTTCCCGTTGAGAAGAGGACAAGGTGGTGCTCAACTATCACCGCTGCTTTCCTTCTCTCTCAAGTTACTAAGTCTGGAATGTTACTTTTTTTCTAATAAAAATAACATTGCTTACATTGTTGTCCAGACATTACTGTAGTGTAAATTGTAGGCGAAAGCGCATTCCGAATATAACAAGATTCTGTCTGACTGCAGTCCATAGGCTGATACACATTGAGTGGTAATCAATCCATTGGCTGAGTCATGTTACTAAAGGCACACATTACCATCAGACAAAGCCTATTGATTTGACCTGAGCTGCATCTGTGGAGCTGACCACTCTGTACAATTTATATAATTACCCATTCACCCTAATGGGAGGAGCAGTTTGGATATTAGACTGAAAGGATCAAATATTTGACCATTAATGCAGAGTTTTAAAGCAAATTTGTTCAGCAAATTTTTAAAAAAGTGGATGGGAGTCACACAGTGCAAGGGAGACTAGCAGATACTGTCTGAAATGTAAAGATGTGCACTCCATTATTTCACATAGGAAAACATCACTGTTTAATTAAAACACGTGTAATGTAACAGAGAAGTACCAAGTGCACCAAGAGTCCAACCCAACATAACTACAGTACATTTGAGAATAGTGAGGGATTGTCTCAACCCATCAACTATAGAACTGGGTCTGTATGTCTTTAGTCCATCCAGTTCATGCCTAAACATTGTTTAAGTGCAACTTATAACAATACTTGTATTCCTTAAAGGAAAAGTGACATATTCTGTAGAGTGGAACTCACAATGGTAAAAGGCCCTGCTGAAATGCGTTGCATTGAAACAACAGCCACGTCCTCGTCTGTTCTGTAACAAGGAGCTCTAGTGCTGAGCAAGGAACACATTGTATAGTTATCTGCTGAAAGCTGTTGTTTAGTATTCATAAAGCCAGTCCTATTTTAACCACAGTCAGTCTGACAGCTACAACTGCGCTCCTCTGCCAACTGTGCTTCTCATCTTCATACCTTAAGGCCCTGACTAGCAAAAGAGGAAGGACAACACTGACAGCCTTGACATTTGATGCTAGAACTCAATGTAGAATTATACCATGGCATTGTTGAATACTCATTTCTAATTGCCTTGAAGGGCATTCCAGAGCGTACATTATTTCCCTATATCACATGGTATATCAGCACGGTAGAATTCAAGGGACAGATCAACATTTACTGGGCTGGAGGGGCTGGTCCAACTCAAGGTGTCAAAAACAAAATGTACTCCTCTCTCCAAAGTTACAAATATTTTCACATGAACCTCACCTTATACTGGAAAATGTATTTAACACCCTCCCCCTCAGATGAACTCAAAATAATGTTTACCACGATAAATAACAATAACTGTAGCGTCCCTGTGTTTAAAAACGTGGATATAGACGTTGCCACTTCAGCATGCTTTTGTGGCCCAGTCGATGCTATGCAGGGCTACGGGCCAGAAGGTTGAGGGTTCACTGACCACCACAGACGAGCCGGCTAAAGACAATGATCAGCTAGGGGGGAATCTAATTTCAACAATTTGATGCCATATTTATATAACTACACAAAATATATGCAACACAATTTCCACAACAGGTTTCTGTGCAATGTACCGCACAGCCAATAAACAAAGCATACTGACTTTGGGCACTTCAATATCATGTTTGTGTTTTCAACACCACAATAAATAGACTATGTCAATCTAGACAAACAGAGAATTACATCCCTCCCTACGTTGTAGGCTTACCCAGTATCGAAGGCTTGACAATCTCAGAATGTCATTCAACTTTTCGGTGTTTTGTAACAGATGTATTTTTTTAGATTTTAGATTCTTCAAAGTAGCCACCCTTTGCCTTGATGGCAGCTTTGCAGACTCTTGGCCATTCTCTTAACCAGCATCACCTGGAATGCTTTTCCAACAGTCTTGAATGCTGCAGAATTGTTTTGGTACCCTTCCTCAGAACTATACCTAGACACAATCCAGTCTGTGCTCTACGGACAATTCCTTCAACCTCATGGCTTGGTTTTTGCTCTGGCATACACTGTCAACTGTAGGACCTTATATAGACAGCCTTTTACCCGCTGCTATCGTGTCCAATCAATTGAATTTACCACAGATGGACTCCAATCAAGTTGTAGAAACATCTCAAGGATGATCCATGGAAACAGGATGCACCTGAGCTCAATTATGAGTCACAGAATACTTCTGTAAATAAGGTATCTGTTTTTAATACGTTTGTAAACATTTCTAAAAACCTGTTTTCGCTTTGTCATTATCGAGTATTGTGTGTCGATTGACGTTTGATTTCATCCTTTTTAGAATAAGTAACTAAACAAAATGTGGAATAGGTAAAGGGGTCTGAATAATTTCTGAATGCACTGTATATATAGCCTGTATATACACTGTATATATATGTATGGGAAGAGGAGCTTAGGCCTAACCCCAGAGATATGCCAGTGGCATGCTGCAACACTGACATGCATTTCTTTATGTCAGATGGATACTGCGTCTGCTATACACATAAAAACATACAGACGGTGGTTAATTTGTTCATTTTCAATTTTTGATAAAGATAAGCATTATTTTGTTAAATTATAGGACTAACTCTGGTAGACCTGAAACAGTCTTCCTCACCTCAGGCTCAACTGTCGGAGTCAGTCTGAGCGCCAGGACACAGTGCCTTCGTATCATAGGGTAATAACAAAAGTAAATAGAGCCATTGTTTACAGAGCTGCCAACTCTCACGCATTGTCTGTGAGACACATGCATTTGACCCTCTTCTCCCGCTCTCACGGCACACCGCATTGAAAATTACTGCTTTTATTTTTTCAAATTCGTTCAACTTTTCAACTGTGCTCCAAATCGTTTTGGAATCGGAGCATTTGCCCTTGCAATTTAACATCACGAGCAAAACCTTTATCATTGTCCTGCACTGTGAACTGCGGCACATTGAAGCATATCATTAGTCTAGTTATGTAAGGGATCAATGGGATTGAATGCATGTTTTAAAGAAACACCCCTCAAGATAAGAGCAGAGCTGAATGCAGAGCGAGAACGTTCGCTCTGGAGTTTATAAAACTGTAATAAGAGTAGCATGGTAAGGCTGTTTTATGTACAATGTCAACAAAATGTGGTTGCTTTTACTCCTGTCACTATTCCAGAATGCAGCCCTTTGACAGAATGTCCTATAGTCAATTTAATCCACACTTGCATTAGTCCACTCGTTTGGTGATTGGCATTAAGGTTGTGACAAAGAAACGGCAGCAGAAAGACCTATAGTATGTTTTATCGGGGAAGTTTGGTAAAGTGAGCTGATTTATAACTATGAAAATTATTTAGTCAAATAGATTGTGAACCCAAAAATTTAAGTTTGATTCTATACAAAGTCTGATTCTATACAATAAATATAACATTTATTTGGTTAGGGTTTAGGGGCAGATGTAAGTCATCTTGTCTTCTGGAGATGTTATCTATTTACTTTATTTAGACTGATCAGTGGAACAATTCTCATTCTTAATGGGCTAAAATATATGGTAATTACTGGGCTTGTCAGCAAGACCACAAATGTTATTCCCCACACGTATTATTCCATTTCTCCCCTTTTTTGCTAGTGTAATCACATATTTGAAATCTCATATGCCTACTTGAGTTGTTGAAAATTAATTATATGAGGCTATGTATTTTTGCAGGCCTTCGTGGACAGTTTGGAATATGTCATACACATAAGCTTTGGATATTAAATGCTCCAGGAATCAAACATCATTTAGGACATGTTAGTATTGTGCACATGCTAGACAACTACTACACACATCATATTTTGTCTTTGTAGAGTAAGACTATGTCAAGGATCTTTAAACCACCGGAATATTGGTCCATTAGATTTTTCTTGAAGGTTTGGTGATTTTGAGAAATTAATTGTTATAACAAGAACATTTTCAAACACCCAGCACAAAAGGTAAACATAGACCAGGGGTGGCCAACCCTCCTGGAGAGCAAGCAGGAATTTCAGCCAGACCTATTTTTTTTTAAAGATAGTTCACCCAAATTAATAAATACAAAATGTTGTGTCCTTACCTTGAAATCAGTCTATGGACAAGAAGATTGAAGATTGATCAACTATTAATATTTCCTGTGCAAAGCACTTTCCAGAACTTTCCACCTGAGAACAGGGATCAATCCCTGCTTCCAACCCTCCCACTGTTTCTAGCTTTTGCCGGCATCTCCATCTCACTTCATTACTGTCTGATTAAAGTGTTAAACCACCTAAAAAATGTTTAAGATTTTTGCATACTTTAAAATGAATTCCCCAAAATCGCAAAGTAACAAAGTTGTCCAATTTTGAGTGTTTATTTAATGTTCAAAGCATCCTGAATACACCTGACCTGTGGTTTTTTCTTTATAAAATGCCCATCCTGGTCATAGGCCTAAGCCATGTAAAGATACGTAGAATTGCAGGAAATTAGCTTTAAAAGTAGTCCAATTTTACCCCGTCTAGGTGTTGAGCTAGGGGGCAATGAAATTCACATAGCAAATCCTCACTCAAAAGCTTTCAAAAGTTGGCTGCCCTGTGTTTATAGGGAAAATATGAGCAGCAGAGCAAATGTAATCCAGGGGAAAAAACACACTTCTCTCCCAAAACCCCACACAACCCTCCCCCCAAAACAGTTTGCTTAGCTAACTAGCAAGTCTGTTTGTTTAGTTACCAACGCAACTATTATAGCTAATTAGTAAACCTGCTAGCTACTTCAGTGGATGTTGAATACAAGGCAGGCAATACGCTCGACCTCATCTTTACTAGATGCTGTTTTTCCACTAACCTCATTGCAACTCCCCTCCAAGTCTCCGACCACTACCTTGTATCCTTTTCCCTCTCGCTCTCATCCAACACTTCCCACACTGCCCCTACTCGGATGGTATCGCGCCGTCCCAACCTTCGCTCTCTCTCCCCCGCTACTCTCTCCTCTTCCATTCTATCATCTCTTCCCTCTGCTCAAACCTTCTCCAACCTATCTCCTGATTCTGCCTCCTCAACCCTCCTCTCTTCCCTTTCTGCATCCTTTGACTCTCTATGTCCCCTATCTTCCAGGCCGGCTCGGTCCTCCCCTCCCGCTCCGTGGCTTGACGACTCATTGCGAGCTCACAGAACAGGGCTCCGGGCAGCCGAGCGGAAATGGAGGAAAACTCGCCTCCCTGCGGACCTGGCATCCTTTCACTCCCTCCTCTCTACATTTTCCTCCTCTGTCTCTGCTGCTAAAGCCACTTTCTACCACTCTAAATTCCAAGAATCTGCCTCTAACCCTAGGAAGCTCTTTGCCACCTTCTCCTCCCTCCTGAATCCTCCTCCCCCTCCCCCCTCCTCCCTCTCTGCAGATGACTTCGTCAACCATTTTGAAAAGAAGGTCGACGACATCCGATCCTCGTTTGCTAAGTCAAACGACACCGCTGGTTCTGCTCACAGTGCCCTACCCTGTGCTCTGACCTCTTTCTCCCCTCTCTCTCCAGATGAAATCTCGCGTCTTGTGACGGCCGGCCGCCCAACAACCTGCCCGCTTGACCCTATCCCCTCCTCTCTTCTCCAGACCATTTCCGGAGACCTTCTCCTTACCTCACCTCGCTCATCAACTTATCCCTGACCGCTGGCTACGTCCCTTCCGTCTTCAAGAGAGCGAGAGTTGCACCCCTTCTGAAAAAACCTACACTCGATCCCTCCGATGTCAACAACTACAGACCAGTATCCCTTCTTTCTTTTCTCTCCAAAACTCTTGAACGTGCCGTCCTTGGTCAGCTCTCCCGCTATCTCTCTCAGAATGACCTTCTTGATCCAAATCAGTCAGGTTTCAAGACTAGTCATTCAACTGAGACTGCTCTTCTCTGTATCACGGAGGCGCTCCGCACCGCTAAAGCTAACTCTCTCTCCTCTGCTCTCATCCTTCTAGACCTATCGGCTGCCTTCGATACTGTGAACCATCAGATACTCCTCTCCACCCTCTCCGAGTTGGGCATCTCCGGCGTGGCCCACGCTTGGATTGCGTCCTACCTGACAGGTCGCTCCTACCAGGTGGCGTGGCGAGAATCTGTCTCCTCACCATGCGCTCTCACCACTGGTGTCCCCCAGGGCTCTGTTCTAGGCCCTCTCCTATTCTCGCTATACACCAAGTCACTTGGCTCTGTCATAACCTCACATGGTCTCTCCTATCATTGCTATGCAGACGACACACAATTAATCTTCTCCTTTCCCCCTTCTGATGACCAGGTGGCGAATCGCATCTCTGCATGTCTGGCAGGCATATCAGTGTGGATGACGGATCACCACCTCAAGCTGAACTTCGGCAAGACGGAGCTGCTCTTCCTCCCGGGGAAGGACTGCCCGTTCCATGATCTCGCCATCACGGTTGACAACTCCATTGTGTCCTCCTCCCAGAGTGCTAAGAACCTTGGCGTGATCCTGGACAACACCCTGTCGTTCTCAACTAACATCAAGGCGGTGGCCCGTTCCTGTAGGTTCATGCTCTACAACATCCGCAGAGTACGACCCTGCCTCACACAGGAAGCGGCACAGGTCCTAATCCAGGCACTTGTCATCTCCCGTCTGGATTACTGCAACTCGCTGTTGGCTGGGCTCCCTGCCTGTGCCATTAAACCCCTACAACTCATCCAGAACGCCGCAGCCCGTCTGGTGTTCAACCTTCCCAAGTTCTCTCACGTCACCCCGCTCCTCCGCTCTCTCCACTGGCTTCCAGTTGAAGCTCGCATCCGCTACAAGACCATGGTGCTTGCCTACGGAGCTGTGAGGGGAACGGCACCTCAGTACCTCCAGGCTCTGATCAGGCCCTACACCCAAATAAGGGCACTGCGTTCATCCACCTCTGGCCTGCTCGCCTCCCTACCATTGAGGAAGTACAGTTCCCGCTCAGCCCAGTCAAAACTGTTCGCTGCTCTGGCTCCCCAATGGTGGAACAAACTCCCTCACGACGCAAGGACAGCGGAGTCAATCACCACCTTCCGGAGACACCTGAAACCCCACCTCTTTAAGGAATACCTAGGATAGGATAAAGTAATCCTTCTCACCCCCCCCCTTAAAATATGTAGATGCACTATTGTAAAGTGGCTGTTCCACTGGATGTCATAAGGTGAATGCACCAATTTGTAAGTCGCTCTGGATAAGAGCGTCTGCTAAATGACTTAAATGTAAATGTAAATGAATAAATGTCTACCTGCCAATGAACACATTTCTAGTGGCACATATGTTAAATTATAGCCACTGTATAAAAGGGATATTCAACTCGTGGCTCTATGCGTTCTCTGGAAAATTAGTTTCACTCCGCTAGCACAATGTGGAACACAGCTTCCATCTGTTCATTATTTTCACGTAGAACGCATGTCGCTGATTATCCTTTGCATAGTCCTCTCCTACAAATAACAACAGTGGAAGAATAAAACACACCCAGAACAACTCTTTAACTGAGTTACAGTTATCACAATTCTACACATCTAAAAACCATCTATGCCACTGAGAAAGAAAAAGTGACTGAATATAAAACTCACATCAAAATTGTGGCGTATAGGATTGTATGGTGTCATACCATCTCCTAATGAGCTGACATGGAACGATGCACAATGCTCTCTTTGTTTAACTGCAAATCATGTGCAGACTACTTCTCACAGTGAGTGATCCCTCCATATGTTGTTTATAGGCCTACATCCCCTCCGAATACAGAACACAGTAGCCCAGTGGCCGACAGTGGGGAAGATGGAACGAGATGGATTTTGGCTTGACATTCTGCAAATGTTCTCCTCAATGAAAGACTTGATCTCAAAGTTCTGTTTCACAAAACTAGAATCTGTTATGAACAGAGTGGACTAGTTTTGCAGACTTTACCCTTTGCCAAAGTAAAAAAAAAAAGAGTAGGCGTTCCCTAACAGAAATATGCAAATGTTTGCTAGAATGTGCTAATAGGATCTCCCTAGCTCGTGACTGGCTCTGGCCATCTACTTGCTTGTTCTGCGCACTATGACTAATCTGTTCCCATTTGAAACAGGCCGTGGTTTATCTTGGTTTACTTACAAAAGTAGTGTGAATAGCACCTGAGGCTCAGTGGAGTCTGCCTGGCTCAGCTCCTTGAGGGAGATGGTACTGACAATGCCCCGCAGCAGAGGGGTGTCCTCACCGATAACACACAGATGGCGAGAGGACGCACGCCCACTCCTGGCTCTTGCCATTTATCTGGACAGCTCTACAGGTGGGGCTGCGCTTGCATCCTCCACAAAGAGCACCCGCATCAAAGGCAAAGCAGAAAACAATGTGGCCGCTCATGAAAGGGAAGACAGTGATTTCACTTAAGCTGTGGTCAAGAGAGGATACTTCCCTCTGTTTATGAGCCAACACACTAGAGTCCAGCAACAAAAGGAGAGGGGGGGGGGGGGACAACTACCTTTATTGACGAGGCACAGCCTTATAAATTCATGTGGGATGCACTTAGCAAGAACATTTTTATGATCATAAAAAGCTAAACAGAATTCTCAAGTGTCTTATGTATTTCTGTTTGTTTCACACAAATGAACACATTATACACTAGTGCAGGGTTCCCCAACTGAATTCACATACATTCATACAGTACCAGTCAAAAGTTTGGACACACATACTCATTTTTTACAATTTTCTACATTGTAGAATAATAGTGAATCAAATCAAATGTATTTATAAAGCCCTTCTTATATCAGCTGATATCTCAAAGTGCTGTGCAGAAACCCAGACTAAAACCCCAAACAGCAAGCAATGCAGGTAGAAGCACGGTGGCTAGGAAAAACTCCCTAGAAAAGGCCAGAACCTAGGAAGAAATAGAGAGGAACCAGGCTATGAGGGGTGGCCAGTCCCCTTCTGGCTGTGCTGGGTAGAGATTATAACAGAACATGGCTGTCACAATCATTTAGAGATGGATTGGAGCAAGGTGCAGCGTGGTAGGCGTACATTTTACTCTTATTTAAATTACACCGAAAAAAACAACAAAATACAAAAAGTAGCGTAAAATTATATGCAGTGCAGAAAGCAACTACACACAAACAAGATCCCACAAACTAAAGGTGGAAAAAAGGCTGCCTAAGTATGATCCCCAATCAGAGACAACGAGACAGCTGCCTCTGATTGGGAACCATACCCAGCCAACAAAGGAAATAGAAAAACTAGAATGCCCACCCAAATCACACCCCACCGAACCAAATAGAGAAATAAAAGGCTCTCTAAGGTCAGGGTGTGACAATGGCCAAGATAATCAAATGTTCATAGATGACCAGCAGGGTCAAATACTAATAATCACAGTGGTTGTCGAGGGTGCAACAGGTCAGCACGTCCGGAGTAAATAGTGAAGACATCAAAACTATGAAATAACACATATGGAATCATGTAGTAATCAAAAAAGTGCTAAACAAATCAACATATATTTGAGATTCTTCAAAGTAGCTACCCATTGCCTTGATGACAGCTTTGCACACCCTTGGCATTCTCTAAAACAGCTTCATGAGGTAGACCCTTGGAATGAATTTCAATTAACAGGTGTGCCTTGTTAAAAGTTAATTTGTGAAACATATATTCTTCTTACTGCGTTTGAGCCAATAAGTTGTGTTGTGATAAGGTAGGGGTGGTACACAGAAGATAGCCCTATTTGATAAAAGACCAAGTCCATATTGATAAAAGACCAAGTCCATATTATGGCAAGAAACTCTCAAATAAGCAAAGAGAAATGACAGTCCATCAATACTTTAAGACATGAAGGTCAGTCAGTTCGGAAAGATTTCCAGAACTTTGAAAGTTTCTTCAAGTGCAGTCGTAAAAACCATCAAGCGCTATGATGAAACTGGCTCTCATGAGGACCACCACAGGAAAGTAAGACCCAGAGTTACATCTGCTGTAGAGAATAAATTCATTAGAGTTAACAGCGCCTCAGATTGCAGACAAATAAATGCTTCACAGAGTTCAAGTCACACATCTCAACATCAACTGTTCAGAGGAGACTGAGTGAATCAGGTCTTCATGGTCGAATTACTGCAAAGAGACCACTACTAAAGGACACCAATAATAAGAAGAGACTTGCTTGGGCTAGAAACACAAGTCATGGACATTAGACTGGTGGAAATCTGTTCAAATTTGAGATTTGTGGCGCAGAGTAGGTGAACGGATGATCTCTGCATGTGTGGTTCCACACCTTGAAGCATGAAGGAGGTGGTGTGATGGTGCATTGCTGGTGACACTGTTGGTGATTAATTTAGAATTCAAGGCACACTTAACCAGCATGGCTACCACAGCATTCTGCAGTGATACGCCATCCCATCTGTTTGCGCTTAGTGGGACTATCATTTGTTTTTCAACAGGAAAATGACCCAAAACACACCTCCAGGCTATGTAGGGGCTAATTGACCAAGAAGGAGAGTGACGCGGTGCTGCATCAGATGACTGGCCTCCACAATCACCCAACCTCAACCCAATTGAGATGGTTCGGTTTGAGTTTGACCGCAGAGTTAAGGAAAAGCTGCCAACAAGTGCTCAGCATAAGTGGGAACTCCTTCAAGAAAGTTGGAAAAGCATTCCTCATGAAGCTGGTTGAGAGAATGCCAGGAGTGTGCAAAGCTGTCATCAAGGAAAAAGGCGGCTACTTTAAGGAATCTAAAATATATTTGGATTTGTTTAATACTTTTTTGGGATACTACATGATTCCATATGTGTTATTTAATAGTTTTGATGTCTTCACTACTAATTATACAGGTATGTTGTGAATAATGTGGAACCAAGCAAGATTTCAAAGTGACACATATACATGCACGTAAGGCATATGAAATGTCATGTTGAAGTTTGCCTCAGATCAAATGCCTTAAAAAAATACAATGCAGAAACGGCGTGAGCTTTTTCTATGTAATGATATTCAGACTCCATTCAGCTCTCCAGAAGTGTTTTCCAAATGCAAGGCACTCTTAAAACCAGCCACCATCCTTTCACAGCAGACACAATTATCTCTAAAACCAATCTGTCTATGTACAGTGCTTTTCCCAGACCCCTTCTGCTCACAGTAATAGTGCTTAGGGGAACTGACTGAAAATAATTGATATTTCCCAGATCTGGCAAACAATGGTTGGTTATTGTGTTTATAAAGTATCACTTGGCTTTCATGTTGCATGTCAGACATTCCTCTTCCTGGAGTCCTGGTGAGTCACTCCAGATGACTTGTGTGTATGTGAGAAGGCTGTGTCAAGGCCATATTATCCTGTAATGTCCCGTCCCCTCCTCTCTGTCTGTTGGATTATTGACATAGAGTTAATCAAATAAAGGCCACAGATTGGACATTCTCAATACAACTATTCTCAATACAAATAATTGTATTTTGGGCAGAGAACAGGGACATCACTGTAACTGCACTCACAGTGGGAAAGCAGAGAAATCTGATGGTGTCCTCGGTTATAGTACATGACAGAAAGAGTCTACTTGTAGGCTTGTTTTTGAACAGATGGGTGTTCTCTGAAAGTAAAGGCTGCGTCCCTGAACTTCACGTGTAAAAGCCTACTAGTTACACATGGTTTAGTTTAAAACAAAATTGCTGAGTACATACAGTATTATCCGTTCACTCATCTGCAAATACTGAAACCGCTTTGGTAAAATCCTCTACCTAAACTAAATCCCCCAGCTCTAATTTCATGTGCTGGAAGAGTGTTAAAAATGTTGTTTTCACTAGGCGATGGACAGTTCTATAGAAAATCTGAATTTCTGCTGGAGTTGGAGAAAGCTTTTAGTCGTGATTTAAGTGCTGCAGCCGTTAATGCATAAACCACCTATTTGACATCAGAACCAAGTTTAATCTCCTTTTACTTAAAAGTGGTGATTTTAATAACTACACTTTAAGACATACTCCTGTTTTACATAATGACTTGGATATGCTTCCAATGTATTATAAAGGGAGGTTTAATGGAGAAAAGAAATAGATAAAAGTGAAGCCTTCAGAGATCCATTTGAAATAAGTGTGGAATTACCTGCCATAAAGCTGCCAAGCATTCTAATCTTAAGAGTCCAAACTAACTTTGAAATAATAACATTTGAGTGAAGCAAAACGAGCCATTGACTGTCCCCAAGGATGTTCTTCATCTCTTTCCTGAATGGATCATGACACAGAATCATGTCTATAGGTGATCTATTACCACTCCAAAAAGCTATAGTCATAAATGACACAACAGAAAGTGATTTTGAATCTGATCATATTCTCAAATGCCTGTTACGGCCATTGTACTACAGTACCTCTAAACACACTTTCTGCCACATCAAAAACACCCAACATGGTGCATTCATGGAATGCTGCCATTTCTCAGTGGTGTTGAATGTCTAGTGCTCTCATTACAGATTGTACTTGGGGCCTGAGTAGATCTATAGATGAGCCTTGGAATCCTGTTTCCCATGCAGCATTACGTTAGAACAATTCATCCTTACCTAAATTACAAAAAATAACTAATTGAATTTAGATTTTGGGACATCTACTACTATTGATGACATGACATGCTCTTAAAAATATACTTGAAGTACAATCCAGGAATAAATAAATGTCAGGTTGTGTCAACATGACCTGTTGGAGCGATCAAACAGAACTGTGGTGCACGGAGGCTGGTAAAAGTCCCCCTCGATTCCCAGATGTGGGTGTTGCATTAGTCTGGCCCATCACCCAGGCATGAGCAATTACCCAGACATAGCAGAGGGAAAATGATTATCCCCATCATCTCAATAATAAAGGTCGGAGCAGTCCATTCCAGTCAACACACACAGGGAAACACAGATGCAAAACAAACACACAACCAATAATCAGTTAACATTCTGACGCTAACAGAGGTATAATAACAAATCTTTAGCCTCTGATATGTATTGCATGGGTAAATAATAGCTTTGGGCAATGTCATCTTTCTCAATGCAAGTTTACGTCAATAGACAGAGCGCAACTCTCCAAATGGGGATGTACTATAGACTAATCAAAATTAGTCAGGCAGCATTGGTGGTCCCTGGGTAAAGAAAATGTCAGTATGAGGTATGACACTTTAGGATTATTTGAGCTCCTAAATGGGAGAAAGGCGAGAGATTTCTACAGACATTCCAACACATACAGTATAGGCAAACATATCTTAATCAAAATCTCTATGTTAACCCAAGCTGCACATTCTGCTAATAATAATAATAAACTGCAGCCTATATGAATCAAGCAGTGATGGTTTTCAATCTGGGCAAGCGTAATTCATGGCTATAAAAACCCTAAATATTACAGTGATAGTTAAATGTTTCCCAGAAAGGCATTCCTGCATGAAAATTATTATGCCAATTATGATTTCAAAATGCACTAAATGAGTGATAATTACCCCAGTTAGGGCCCTTGCAGTAAACATTTCGAGAGCCCTCCAAATGTACCACAGCAATCAGTGATTAGTAAAACAGGCTATTATTGCCCATTTTAATCAGTTCTGCTGTGCAGAACACAACCTACAAGACCTAATATTGTGCACATAACTCTGACTACATTAATGACAATGGTCGATTTGCTTAAAGTTTCTCATGGACTAAGTAGTACATTTTAATCTGTAGTTTAGTCCTGAGGGTAACAGCCTTACAGCCAGATGTGTTCATTTGCGGGCCTAGGCAAATAAAACATTGAGGGAGGTTAAGATACACTGCTGCAAGGGGCAGATGTCCAAATCAAACATCTGTTAACTGGGCCTACCCCAGCGCCACAGCTAGGCTTGGATCTACCAGAGCTAGTTTAAGAAATGGCTCCCTCTGGACAGGCAGGGGATTGAAGACCAGCTGTGCAGTAGTTCGCACAGGCCACAGAGAGTGGCATATAGCACCACCAATACATGCCATTCAGATGGTGATTTAACATGCTATAGCACCCACCCTATGACACTATTCATTAATAACTTCCCATTCTCTGTTATCCCCAACATCAGATATGCATCAACATTTCTCCCCTTTTTCCGGTGAGGGGAGAGAGAGCATGTTCTATTAGAGCCTGCTATTAAGATACAGGGCTTTGCAAAGCAGCACTGTCACCAGCAAGCACATCAGCAAATACAAGTAATTCAAAGCAAACTGAAATTGTTTTAGTTAAAACCATGTGATTCAATAAAGAAAAATAAAGCATTATTCTCCCTCCTGTGTAACTCTACGTAGGAGGCAGCTGAGGCAGAGAGGATGACCAGAGACACATTGAGCAGAGCAAACAACCTCTTGGCTGAACTTATCTAGCCCAGTGTTCTCTACATACAGTGAGCAACATGAAAACAAGACAACAGTAGCAACACAAATGTTGCTGTTTGCTTTATCTGTAATCAACATGCTTACATCCCTTGAAAAAAAAGGCAGGGGAGGAAAATCAATGATCCAGGCCAACTTTATTGTCAAAGAGAAGCAATAAATACACTTACCTTCAACCTCGCTTGCTTCTCACGGTCCCCGGGTCTGGTAATGAGAGAAGGGAGGGATGGAAGGAGGGATAGAAGGACAGATGGAGGCTGGAACACAAGGAGGAGAAGATTACAAGATGATGAGTTTCATTGAAGACAGCCTAGGTCTAATGATACTGTTTTGAGTGACCGAGGAGTAACTCAAAGATGCCTGTAAGTAAACCCATTGGCCATGGAATGGGATACAGTATCTATATTCAGATCTGCAGTATGCGAGGAAAAGAAACAGAGGTTGTTGGTCTGTATGGAGGTCAGTTATAATAATGCTTATTTTCAATAAGGTATATAGGACTGGGGTTCATGAATGTATGCTTTACTGTCAATGTATCGTAAGGTGTCTGACGATTGCAATACCTCTAAATAAAGTTTCAATGTTCAATGTATCAAAGTAAATTGAAACGTTGCAATTATGACCATTTTAAACAAAAAACTGTAACGTATAGCTATTTTTGGACATCTCATGTCACAATGTTCAAGTGGTATGCCGAATTAATGCCATAAACAATTAACATTGGATTTGGTTCAGCAGTGGGGCAGATTAAATATTTAGTCTCAGCTACCTTAAGTGTTTCTATAATTCAAATTGCATCAAGATGAATGTAGTGTCGAGGTTCTATGACAGATCAAAGCATAAGGGCATTGGATAAAAAGCTAAGCATGTTGGAAAGGATATGTGTAGGAATGCAAAGATAACCTTGAAATATCACTGTTTGTTTAACATGTTAATGACTAGCCATGGGGTAGTTAGACGTAATAAGAGACAAGAACAATAGCTAATATCTACCTGGAACACTGATGAGAGGGGATGGAAAGAAACAAAAATTATAAAGAACTGAGTAAAAGACATGTAATTGATGCACAAAATAAATTGTAAACTAGTTAGATGGTGTAACCTTTCCCTGGAAGCCTGGACCCTATTTCTCTTTCTGTCCCTCAACTCGGCGTACATTTTTAATGAAAGAGACGGCTCAAGCTTTAACTTTGTTTTTCCTTGTAAAAGATTCATTCTATTGGGGAAGTGTTGATTGAACAGAAGCCCAAATCCACTCAGTCTCTCCTCTACTTAAGAGCACACCGTTGAGCTGAAGCGAACATCAATTTATCACGACATCTCTGGAGCTGCCCGGCGGGCAGGGAGAGATGGGAGCTGGCAATACAGCTGACGGACTGGCAAAGGCTTGCTATTACCCAACAACAGGCCCCTGACTCCCTTAGGAGTTTCCCCCTGCTTTGCCTTCACAGGCAGAATGTCCCAGAGGTGACAATGAGGCGCTGGGCAACTGATAGTGACGGTAATTAAAAGGGTTGATTAAAAGTGACGGAAGGCGGACATCCAGGGAGAAAACAAGGTTCAGGAGAGGGAGGGAGAGCGGTAGAACAGGAATCATGTTAGATCACTTCTCGAGTTAACAGGAGAGAGAGATAAATACCTTTTTCCGCAAGTAACTTCAATTGGGGCAAAATCTCTAGAGGGCTGCCATCCCAGAAAACCCAACAAACTGTAATTCTGCGGGAATGATGGTTGTTCATTCGATTCAATGCCCACGAGGTAGAGCTGGAAGTAACAATCTAAATCTGAATATTTGAAGGTGAAGTTTGACTATTGCATCTGACTTTCACAAACAGTCACTACCAACAGTCTAATAACTCAATTCAAGTTCAAATGTATAGATGAAAATGCAAAAGCAACAAAGAGCACAACTGGATCCAGGAACAATTAGGCTATCGGTAAAGAGATTTCAAAGTCCTGGTGTTCGCTGCTCAGATAACTTGTTTACTACCACTGGCCAAGACTTCCCAAAGAGACATCAGAACCAGATGATAGCTTTACAGCCATACCTGCAGGGGAAACTAAACAAACTCCTGGAGGTTTTTTCAACTTAAACCCCTGGCCTCACACATGCACACTGACCTGAGGAAGCCTCACTCTACAAAATCCAGCAAATTCCACTTTTATACATTAGCCGTCTAGTACCACTCATCTAATTTGGGCATGCCCAGAGGGGGTAACAACTCAAAGACCTGAACTTCAATTGAAATAGCATCCGAAAACTGAAGCCAAAAAACAAACACATCACTTTTAATGAGGGAGACACTCTGGACAGATCTTAGAGTTAAGTTAATTTGACATTGTGTTCTTTACGTCCAAATACAAACTGACATTCATTAAATTCATACAGAGCAGCTAATGTGATAACTCAAAATTAAAATATTTTGTTGATTCTACTGCTTGTAGTAAATACATTAGATAAAAGGAACTACCCGTTTCTGTACCCGTATAATTCTACAATGACAGTAAGTGCTTTGTGAGATTCCTCTTGGCACACAAAGCATTATGATGCATTTCCATATTTATCCCTCTGTACATATGCCCTAGCATTTCCATATTTATCCCTCTGTACATATGCCCTAGCATACACAATGGTAGCTCGACAGAAAGACAACAGCATTTAACCATTTGTACATGACAAGGTTTTGACAGATGGAAGGAGAAGTAACAGCAGGATAACTTTTTGATTTGAACCAACAGAACTCAACCCAAGGCAGCATGAGTCACGTTGGATAGGGGGTCACGTTGACACAACTTCCAGTCACATGAATGATGGGATGATGGTTGTTTCGTAAACATCTCAGTTTATCTGAAACCTTATTCCTCTACAAGTTGTGAATGAGAATCCACACATTCCCACCCAAGAATCAGAGCACAAGACTGAGAACAGACCGTCCAATGTGTTGTGTCCTTTACTTCAAATCTACTGTAGAAAAGCTGTAGATTCAGAAAGTAGCCTCCCAGAATCAAATCCTTCATGATCTACTTGCATTATAATCCAATTAATAAGTGTTCTTGCTTTTTTCCTTGTGAACAAATATAAGTAATGTGCACGTGTACATGCTAGACAGGCTCCATTATATTTATAGCTTCTGGTTAGGTGTTCCTGACGTGATATAAAGACGTGGCATTTACTGGGGCTAATATTTTTCTATCATTGCTCACAGCACCATGCATATCCACCAGCTGCTGGAGATAATGCACAAATATGATAACAGATCAACTCCCCGCCATTAATTCCCAAGGGACGGACAGCCTGAGCTAGGAAGATGCAATGGACTGAGACACCAACACACATAACATAATTGAGGTAGGAGAGGCAGAGTGAGAACAATGCGAAGAGCATTAAAAAGCCTAATAGTTTCAAAATTGGCCATCATAAATGTCATTATTTCTTTCCTAATGAATGACAATTGGTATTCTGCTCTCGCTGTCTGTGAACCAACACTGACATTTGAGCTATAGGGCTAGGAAGCCTACTTGGAAACCTGGGATAGTGGGCTACATATTGAAAATGCAGCGTATTGTCAATTTAAGTCACTTCCTGTCAAAGCGGGTGAGAAGCATCCAGCTGCAGATGGTGTGTTCTAGTCTGCTAATGTTAAAGCTCACGACCTCTAACATGCTGGGCCAGAGGTATAATATGTCATTAGCTCTGGTCCAGGGCATACCCACTGAATTAGGAATTTAAAAAGGACCTCTATGCTACTAGCTAGCTAGCTCTGGTCCAGGGCAAAGCTAGTAGCTCTGATCAGCAGTAGCTTTGGTCCAGGGCATAGCCAAAGATTGTTATAACTAAGATAGACCACAGCCTGTCATTTCCAATGGGAATGTTGTGGAAATTCTTACACAGGGACACTCAAAGTCAATCTTAATAGGAATCATTGTTCATTGTCAGTGCGCTGGAGAGGTTCCAACCAACTCAAGGCACCATAGTACCCATGTCAAATCAAATCAAATTGTAATAGGTCACATGCA
Source organism: Oncorhynchus gorbuscha (assembly GCF_021184085.1). Taxonomy (NCBI): domain Eukaryota; kingdom Metazoa; phylum Chordata; class Actinopteri; order Salmoniformes; family Salmonidae; genus Oncorhynchus; species Oncorhynchus gorbuscha. Next base: position 55,784,058 of record NC_060190.1, read on the forward strand.
CCAAATACAACAAGTGTAGACCTTAGTGAAATGCTTACTTACAAGCCCCTAACCAACAATGCAGTTTGTTGGGGGTACCGGTACAGAGTCAATGTGCGGGGGCACCAGGTTAGTTGAGGTAATATGTACATGTGGGTAGAGTTATTAAAGTGACTATGCATAGATGATAACAACAGATAGCAGCAGTGTAAAAAAGGGGGGTGCAATGTAAAGTATGGGTAGCCATTTGATCAGGTGTTCAGGAGTCGTATGGCTTGGGGGTAGAAGCTGTTTAGAAGCCTCTTGGACCTAGACTTGGTGCTCCGGTACCGCTTGCCGTGCGTCGCTCTGGATAAGAGCGTCTGTTAAATGACTTAAATGTAATGTAATATAATATCTATGACTAGGGTGGATGGAGTCTAACAATTTTTAGGGCCTTCCTCTGACACTGCCTGGTATAGAGGTCCTGGATGGCAGTGAGCTTGGCCCCAGTGATGTACTGGGCTGTTCGCACTACCCTCTGTAGTGCCTTTCGGTCAGAGGCCGAGAAGTTGCCATACCAGGCAGTGATGCAACCAGTCAGGATGCTCTCGATGATGCGGAGTTTTCCTCTGGTTGCACATTTAATATGCTGATAGAAATTTGGTAAAACGGATTTAAGTTTCCCTGCATTAAAGTCCCCGACTACTAGGAGCGCTGCCTCTGGTTGAGCGTTTTCTTGTTTGCTTATGGCAGAATACAGCTCATTCAAAGTTTTTTTAGTGCCAGCCTCTGACCGTGGTGGTATGTAAACAGCTACGAAAAATGCAGATGAAAACTCTAGATAGATAATGCGGTCTACAGCTTATCATGAGATGCTCTACCCCAGGCAAGCAATAGCTCGAGACTAACTTAGATATCGTGCACCAGCTGTTATTTAGAAAATATATAGCCCGCCACCCCTTATCTTACCAGACACCACTGTTCTATCCTGCCGGTACAGCGTATAACCAGCCAGCTGTATGTTGAGTGTCATCGTTCAGCCACGACTCCGTGAGGCATAAGATATTACAGTTGTGAATGCCCCGTTGGTAGATTAAAATAGATAACCTATGTGCAAGATTATTCTCCAAAGATTGCACGTTTGCTAGCAGAATGGAAGGAAGTGGGTGTTTATTCGATCGCTTACGAATTCTCAGAAGGCAGCTTGCCCTTTGGCCCCTTTTTCTCTGCCTCCTCTTCACACAAATCATGGGGATCTGGGCCTGTTCCCGAGAAAGCAGTATATTGTTCGTGTCGGGCTCGTCAGACTCCATAAAGGAAAAAAAGGATTCTGCCAGTCCGTGGTGAGTAATCGCAGTGCTGATGTTCAGAAGTTATTTTCGGTCATATCGATCAGGAGCTATGCTTGGGCTATCCCAGCAGATGTCTTACACAGTTAAAGTCGGAAGTTAACATACACTTAGGTTGTAGTCATTAATACTAGTTTTTCAACCACTCCACAAATTTCTTGTTAACAAACTATAGTTTTGGCAAGTCGGTTAGGACATCTACTTTGTGCATGACACTAGCCATTTTTCCAACAATTGTTTACAGACAGATTATTTCACTGTATCACAATTCCAGTGGGTCAGAAGGATACACACACACTAAGTTGACTGTGCCTTTAAACAGCTTGGAAAATTCCAGAAAATTATGTCATGGCTTTAGAGGCTTCTGATAGGCTAATTGACATAATTTGAGTCAATTGGGGATGTACCTGTGGATGCATTTCAAGGCCTACCTTCAAACTCAGTGCCTCTTTCCTTGACATCATGGGAAAATAAAAAATATCAGCCAAGACCTCAGAAAAACAATTGTAGACCTCCACAAGTCTGGTTCATCCGTGGGAGCAATTTCCAAACGCATGAAGGTACCACGTTCATATGTACAAACAATAATACGCAAGTATGAACACCATGGGACCACACAGCCGTCATACTGCTCAGGAAGGAGATACATTCTGTCTCCTAGAGATGAACGTTCTTTGTTGCGAGGACCTTGTGAAGATGCTGGAGGAAACAGGTACAGAAGTATCTAAATCCACAGTAAAACAAGTCCTATATCGACATAACCTGAAAGACCGTTGAGCAAGGAAGAAGCCACTGCTCCAAAACCGCCATAAAAAAAACTATGGTTTGACACTGCACATAGGGACAAAGATCGTACTTTTTGGAGAAATGTCCTCTGGTCTGATGAAACAAAAATAGAACTGTTTGGCCATAATGACCATCGTTATGTTTGAAGGAAAAAGAGGGAGTGTCGCAAGCCGAAGAACACCATCCCAACCATGAAGCACGGGGGTGGCAGCATCATGTTGTGGGGGTGCTTTGCTGCAGGAGGGACTGGTGCACTTCATAAAAGAGATGGAATCATGAGGCAGGAAAATTATGTGGATACATTGAAGCAACATCTCAAGACATCAGTTAGGAAGTTAAAGCTTGGTTACAAAAGGGTCTTCCAAATGGACAATGACCCCAATCTTACTTCCAAAGTTGTGGCAAAATGGCTTAAGGACAACAAAGTCAAGGTATTGGAGTGGCCATCACAAAGCACTGACCTCAATCCCATAGAACATTTGTGGGAAGAACTGAAAACGTGTCTGCGAGCAGGGAGGCCTACAAACCCGACTCAGTTACACCAGTTCTGTCAGGAGCAATAGGCCAAAATTCACCCAACTTATTGTGGGAAGCTTGTGGAAGGCTACCCAAAACGGTTGACCCAAGTTAAACAATTTAAAGGCAATGCTACCAAATACTATTTGAGTGTATGTAAACTTCTGACCCACTGGAACTGTGAGGAAAGAAATACGTTTAAATAAATCATTCGCTCTACTACTATTCTGACAATTCAGATTATTAAAATAAAGTGGTGATCTTAACTGACCTAAAACAGGAAATGTTATCGAACTAAATGTCAGGAATTGTGAAAAACTGAGTTTAAATGTATTTGGCTAAGGTGTATGTAAACTTCCGACTAGCTGTAGCTGTCGTCCGCACTAGCGCTGGTCCAGGTCATAGCTAGCTATGCTACCACACCTACTTGGACACATCTACTTACTCATTCAAGGGTTTTTCTTTAGTTGACCAAGGAGAGTGGTGAGGTGCTACATCAGTTTCAAAATTGGCCATCATAAATGTCATTATTTCTTTCCTAATGAATGACAATTGGTATTCTGCTTGTGGCCTCCACAAGCACCCAACTTCAACCCAAAATGGTTTGGGATGAGTTGGACCGCAGAGTGAAGGAAAAGCATTGAACAAGTGCTTAGCATATGTTGGAACTCCTTCAAGACTGTTGGAAAAGCATTTCAGGTGAAACTGGTTGAGAGAATGCAAAGGGAGTGCAAAGCTGTCATCAAGGCAAAGGGTGGCTACTTTGAAGAATATCAAATATATAATATATTTTGATTTGTTTAACATTTGTTTGGTTACTACATGATTCCATATGTGTTATTTCATAGTTTTGATGTCTTCACTATTGTTCTACAATGTAGAAAATAGTACAAATAAAGAAAACCCTTAAATGAGTAGGTGTGTCCAAACTTTTGACTGGTACTGTAGCGCTGGTCCACACTTTGTCTGGTCCATGGCATAGCTAGCAGCTAGTAATCTCTGGTTCACACTAACACTGGTCTAGCTCTGGTCGGTCCAGTCCAGTCCCTCGACTTCTTGGCACTGACAGAAACATGGATCACCACAGATAACACTGCTACTGCTCTCTCTTCGTCCGCCCACGTGGTTCGAGAGCTTCTGGTCAGCGGGGTGGTGGCATAGGGACATCTCTCCCATGTGGTTACCCATCTGTCTATCGCCTCCTTTGAATTTCATGCTGTCACAGTTACCAGCCCTTTGCTTAACATCCTTATCATTTATCGCCCTCCAGGTCCCCTCGGAGAGTTCATCAATGAGCTTGATGCCTTGATAAGCTCCTTTCCTGAGGACTCTCACAGTTCTGGGTGACTTTGTCGTCTACCTTTGACTCATTCCTCTCTGCCTCCTTCTTTCCACTCCTCTCTCTTTTGACCTCACCCTCTCACCTTCCCCCTACTCACAAGGCAGGCAATACGCTCGACCTCATCTTTACTAGATGCTGTTCTTCCACTAACCTCATTGCAACTCCCCTCCAAGTCTCCGACCACTACCTTGGTTCTGCCTCCTCACCTCCTCTCCCTCCTTTCTGCATCCTTTGACTCTCTATGTCCCCTATCTTCCAACGGCTCGGTCCTCCCTCTCCCGCTCCGTGGCTTCTTGACTCAATGCGAGCTCACAGAAGCTCCGGAAGGCCGAGCGGAAATGGAGGAAAAAACCGCTACTCCCTCCTCTCTAATTCCTCCTCTGTCTAACTCCGACCACTACCTCCTCCTCTTCTCCGGAGAATCGGCTACTCTCTCCTCTTCCATCCTATCATCTCTTCCCTCTGCTCAAACCTTCTCCAACCTATTTCAACCCTCCTCTCCTCCCTTTCTGCATCCTTTGAATTGTATTTATCTTCATTAGGAAAACCCCGCCTCCCTGCGGACCTGGCATCCTTTCACTCCCTCCTCTCTACAACTAAGTCAACCATTTTGAAAAGAAGATCGACGACATCCGAAATCGGCCGCCCAACAACCTGCCCGCTCGACCCTATCCCCTCCTCTCTTCTCCAGACCATTTCCGGAGACCTTCTCCCTTACCTCACCTCGCTTATCCCTGACAAGTATCCCTTCTTTCTTTTCTCTCCAAAACTCTTGAACGTGCCGTCCTTGGTCAGCTCTCCCGCTATCTCTCTCAGAATGACCTTCAAACAGTCATTCAACTGAGACTGCTCTTCTCTGTATCACGGAGGCGTCCGCACCGCTAAAGCTAACTCTCTCTCCTCTGCTCTCATCATCGGCTGCCTTCGATACTCATTGCGTCCTACCTCGCTCCTACCAGGTGGCGTGGCGAGAATCTGTCTCCTCACCACGCGCTCTCACCACTGGTGTCCCCAGGGCTCTGTTTAATAACCTCACATGGTCTCTCCTATCATTATGCAGACGACACACAATTAATCTTCTCCTTTCCCCCTTCTGATGACCAGGTGGCGAACATCTCTGCATGTCTGGCAGACATATCAGTGTGGATGACGGATCACCTCCTCAAGCTGAACTTCGGCAAGACGGAGCTGCTCTTCCTCCCGGGGAAGGACTGCCCGTTCCATGATCTCGCCATCACGGTTGACAACTCCATTGTGTCCTCCTCCCAGAGCGCTAAGAACCTTGGCGTGATCCTGGACAACAAACTGTCGTTCTCAACTAACATCAAAGGTTCATGCTCTACAACATCCGCAGAGGACCCTGCCTCACACAGGAAGCGGCGCAGGTCCTAATCCAGGCACTTGTCATCTCCCGTCTGGATTACTGCAGCTCGCTGTTGGCTGGGCTCCCTACCTGTGCCATTAAACCCCTACAACTCATCCAGAAACGCAGCCCGTCTAGTGTTCAACCTTCCCAAGTTCTCTCACGTCACCCCGCTCCTCCGCTCTCTCCACTGGCTTCCAGTTGAGGCTCGCATCCGCTACAAGACCATGGTGCTTGCCTACGGAGCTGTGAGGGGAACGGCACCTCAGTACCTCCAGGCTCTGATCAGGCCCTACACCCAAATAAGGGCACTGCGTTCATCCACCTCTGGCCTGCTCGCCTCCCTACCACTGAGGAAGTACAGTTCCCGCTCAGCTCAGTCAAAACTGTTCGCTGCTCTGGCTCCCCAATGGTGGAACAAACTCCCTCACGACGCCAGGACAGCGGAGTCAATCACCACCTTCCGGAGACACCTGAAACCCCACCTCTTTAAGGAATACCTAGGATAGGATAAAGTAATCCTTCTCACCCTCCCTCCCCCCCCCCTTAAAATATTTAGATGCACTATTGTAAAGTGGTTGTTCCACTGGATGTCATAAGGTGAATGCACCAATTTGTAAGTCGCTCTGGATAAGAGCGTCTGCTAAATGACTTAAATGTAATGTAAAATGTCCGGAGAATTGTATTTTTCTTCATTAAACAGTCCAAAATCATATTACACAATTATACAAACAGTATCATACTCACTCATTAATCTTATACAACAATTAGATGTAAACCTCATATCTGAGGCTATTATATAAACAGCGTTATGGTAATGTGGTCACACCGTCTCCCATGAGCTTCCCAAGTTGTGACAAACGGACCAGTTCGTAGCTGGATTCTTCACCGATCTTTTATACTTTCTCCGGAACATGAAATTTGTTTGTACCTCAAGTTCTGTGAGGTGGAACGATTTCCTTTGTCCTCTATGAAAGTTTACTCTCTCTCTCTCTACTATGTGGCCATGTGGCAGGGTCTTCTCAGGAATTTACGGCCTCTGACCACAGTAGCCTAGCTGAAGGAGGCAAGGGGGAGGCAGGGAAAGGGGGGGTGGGGTTGCTATACCCAAAGAAGCCAACGTCATGACATCCCGATCTGCCTGGTGTTTTCCCAGCAAATCAATACAATCAACTAGACACCGCTACAAAACACTCAACATGTTTTGGAATTTAGAAAATGCTCCATTATGAAAAGTATACTGTGTCCAATTCTGATCTCTCATTGATCAAGACAGTATAGTGTTATAGTGTTATTCAAAGTGACGCTTGACTTCTGAGTCATGATGTGCAGCACTTTGGGATGGACACTCACCTGTCTTGATCAATGAGAGAAGATCTGAAATAGACAATATGGCGGCATACATATTATATTGTTGGATTATCTCATGAAGCAAAAATGTATTTAATTTCATAACGTCCAACGTTCCTACTGCAACTAGCGATGGGAGTTGAAAAGATACCATTGGCTTCCAAGTTGAGAATTAGGGAAGTATCACCATGTAAAGGTTAGTTGAAAAACATGCTGCCAATGCATTACACTAGCTAAGATGTAATGGTATGAAAGCATTCACATATCATGTTACAATTCTGTACATCACACATATAGGCCTACACAATAGTTGCCTATATTATTAGAAAAAGGGGATCCTAAAGGTTTTTTGGCTGTCCGCATAGGAACACTCTTTTTGGTTCCAGGTAGAACCCTCTGTGGAAAGGTCTACATAGAACCCCAAAAGTTTATTCAAAGAGTTATCCTATGCGGACAGCCAAAAAACCTTTTGAATCCCTTTTTCTAATAATGTAGGCAACTATTGTGTAGGCACCTTTTTTCTAAGTAGCCGTAGGACATATGGCAGGGGTATAGACAACCCTGTTCTTGGAGTGCCACAGGTACTCCTATAATCCTGCAGTAGCCACGCAGAATGTAATGTTTCTGCATTTCTGACTGCTTTCATTTCAAAATTATTCAAAACATGTAACTACTGGAATATACAGTAATGCATAGTCTAGAGCAGGGGTATTCAAATCTTACCCAACAAGGTCCCGACTACTGCTGGTTTTCTGTTCTACCTGATAATTAATTGCACCCGCCTGGTGCCCTAGGTTTAAATCAGTCCCTAATTAGAGGTGAAGAATGATTTGGTAAACATGGTACAGAATTTCATTTTAGGGGCCTACAATGCCTAAACGTTTGAAATTATGTAGGCTACAGGTCTACAGCACAGAGTGTAAGTGAGAGACAAAATAAAAAACAATGCAGGCAGACATTAACACTTGTAAGCACATCTGTGTCAATTTCTTAGAGTGTTTCTGTGAATAGTAATGAGGCACATAAGAGATCCCTAGGGGTAGTGTGTAGGAACACAGAAGAGACGCCAATTCCCATCACTGGTGGCTTTGGGTGGCTAAGCTCTTTGTCAAAGGATTGAAGCAGCACATTCCAGAGAAGATAAAGGAGATTGAAAGGTGAAATTAGAAGTTGAAATTGAACACATATCTCATTTTTGGAAGGGTGATCCTTTTACTTAGTGGTAAGGCAAAGAATATATATAAAAGTGGCTGACACACATCTCCAGAATTCAGTTCAGTTGTAGGCCTACCTGGTTTAAAGGATTGACCAACAATCATTCATATCCCCAGGCAAGACGAATAACAAAAAACAAGGAGCCCCATCATTGCTCAGACAGATCATTGCTCAACTCTCCTTTTGCTCATCCTACTATCTATCTCTTTTCCCACTCACTTCCCTCACTTATTTTTCCCCAACCCCCCTTCCCCCACCTCTAAATGTTCTCTTTTCCCCAGCTTCCCCAAATCAGATATGACCAATTATCTTCCAGTATCAGATTGCTGTTGTGCCCAATCAGATCAAGTAACATTTTTGCTAGCATTGAATGGGATTAAGAGTGAAAGAGACTGAAGAGATGCCAACTGGTTAATGTGATTGGGAATGAAGGCCTTTGTCTCCAATCGGATTAACAGCAGAAATACAGAGTGGGGATAAATGTCATCCCCTGGGCACCATGCATTGGACCTCCGCTCTTTTGTTGCTCTGCCATTGACATTGACGTACACTAAGCCCCATGTTGAGACATGACCAGAAACAGCACTAACGGGATAGGCAGGGTTGAAGGGCATCACAATAAGCATATGGGATGATACATTTAAAGGATTCTACCATGCAACAGGACAGATATTGACTTACAATAATCAAAAGGTCATAAATGACTTGATTTATGCTCATTTCATTTTTGCTGTCATTAACCAGGTTTCCATCCAACGTTTTTAAGAGACTAATGTACACATTGCATTAAAAAAAAGTCACGACAGGCCTGAAGGAAACAGCAAATTTGTCAGCAAACTTTCCAAATGTCTACAAAACAAATACGCTAGATGAGGTGGGATCTTTGTGTCTATAAATATTAATTATGCAAGAAATGGCGATGGAAATTCCTTTATGCACAAATATTGGTATAATAATCATCATATCGAAGTAAACTTGGAGTCACGTGATATGTTGTGTGATCCTTCCACTACGACTCATTGGGAAATAATGCAGTTTATTGGGCTACAGATAAGGTACAATGAACTTTACAAGGTGGTGAAAGTGCACGCAGTGATTGATGCTCCTTGCCAATAAATATCAAGATTCTTATTATGGCGACATGATGAGCGATGCTTGGCTGCCTTTACACAAATAATCTCGCTATTTTGTCCATAATAATCTCATCACGTAGGCTATTTTACACACACTGTATGTCAAGCTGTTGGCTAGAGCACACATGCCAAGACCAGAGGGGGCACATGAGCAATATTACGCAACGTTTTTTTGTTGACAAAACCATCAGTAGAGTTGGAAATGCCATGGAAACCCATTTAACTTTTTTTATTTTTTATTCTGTAAATGGGAATTTAACCTCAAAAGTTATTTTATGAGTCTCCCGAGTGGCACAGCGGTGCAGTGCTAGAGTCGTCACTACAGATCCAGGTTCGATCCCGGGCTGTGTCTTGAACGGGAGACCCATGAGGTAATGCACAATTGGCCCAGTGTAGTCGGGGTCATGTTGGCGGGGTCATGTTTCGGAGGATGCATGGATCTCGACCTTCCCCTCTCCCGAGTCCGTACGGGAGTTGCAGCGATGGGACAAGACTGTAACTACCAATTGGATATCACAAAATTGGGGTAAAAAAAGGGGTAAAAGTATATATATGTTTAATATACACTGTCATCACGCACAGCCTTTAATTCACAACAGGTCAATATGATGGAAAACCATCTCTGGCAAAATGCAGATTTTGTTTTTATGCAGATTTTTGAATGTTCGCATGAAAATCTGTCACTAATTGGATGGAAACCTAGATACAGTAGTGAGTACATCCCCTATAGCATGTCACCATCTTAATTCATGTATTTATAGACACAACCAAATGTATTTCCATTCTACATAACAGCTGTCCTTTCCCTCTGCACTACAAACTGTCCAAGAGTTTAGTCAGATACTGTGTGCTTGTCTTGTTTAATCATATTTACCTGTCTATAAGTGTAACAGGGCTCCAGAGTAGATCACAACTTTTAGACTTGATGCAGTGTGAACTCCTCTCGGATCTTCTACAGTATCGCACTTTTCTTTACCTGTAGGGGCAGAGGCCAGTACGGACATCAGGCTCCATGTAAATGGAAGAGAAATGCAAAAACAGTTGATATTCTGCTGAGGGTCTGGGCACCTTCCACCGCACTACGGTAGTGACCTTTATGACCTCTCCTTGAAAATCATTCGTCAGGTCTTCTCTCTGCAGCCCTCACACACACAACCTGACCTCAGAGTGAACACATGCGCGCACACACACACAGAATTACAACTGAGGAGCCATTGGTTCTGTCAGCATCACCACTCTCTCTATTCCTCCTGCTCTTCTTTTCGGAAAGTATCAAGGACTCAAGGAACAGTCAGAAATGGCTGGATGAACTCGGTGTGTTTTTGTAGGTCACTTGACTTTCAATGTGGGATAACACTGACCTGAATACAGTACAGGGTTGCTTTATAAGACAATGTGAACATGTAATTTTGTTATGACTTTAGGAAGTGAGAGTCGTGCTTGTATTCATATCCCACTTCCAGAACTATATTGTGTAACACTGCTATATAACACTAAATGAATGTCAATGAGGACAGGAATACATCCTGGAGCACGGCTGTTCTAGACAGTACTTTTCCTAAATGCTATTTTAAGTAATTTTCTAATCCTAATTAGAACTTGCTAAATAGATATAGACCTGTGCATTCTCAACATGATACAAGAGCCTGTGTGTGTGTTAGATGGGCACAATTAATGATGCACACAACACACTGAACAACACGATACACGGTGGACATGCTGGGGAAATACAGGATAGAGAAATTAACACATGTCTATGGCTGTTTAATTCAACATTTAGCAAAGAGAATCCAATCAACTAAGTATTGCTGCGGTATGAATAAACAGTTTATCATTGATGCCGGTTCTCTTGAATCTCTTGCATCCCTGTCCACAAATCTCCAAATGAAGTTTGGAACCAGGGAAAGCTGCGGACAAGTATCACTGATATTCATCCACACTGGTTTTATTGGATGTTAACGTGCTATTGTGAAGACAAACTCGAGGGATGTATGGAGAGCTAGGAACATCAAAAGGATGCTTAAAGAAAAGCTCAACTCAAAAACTATAGATTTTTTCATTAGTCCACTGTTGATACAGTCCCAAAACTTTTTGCATGTCAGCAGTCAAGTTCTCAGGATATTGGACTTTCAAGAAGCAAAGTGTCACCAACATTTAGCATCATAACGACTTTTCCATTAAGTAGAAAGTATTGAAGATATACAGTAGAAGGCTGCATGCAGTAGCATGTACAATTCTTGAGCTGTCTTGTGATTAAGGTGGGCGGAAGTGTGTGTATGATTCATGGAGAATAATTCAAACCGAGCACATCCAAATCTGGGAGAGCACCTGGCACATACTGCCATGGACACTTTTTTTGCATCAGTTTCGGGTTAGGGTTCAAATAACTTGCAGCTCCAAGTAGGTGTACTGTTAAGTTCAGCAAGGGTTCATAGGAGTAGGTGTACTTCTTAGTTCAGCAGGGGTTCATAGGAGTAGGTGTCCCGTGAGTGTTAGACAAGAAGATTTCTCGGTTTACTTAATTATTTATTTTTGCAGAGGAGACAGATGGTACCCATTACCAGGAGGAGCCATGTGACATCCCTAAACAGCACCACTGAGAACCAGATCATTAAAATGTATTTAATCAAATTCGGCATATTAAAAAACCATCTGGTCACTTCTGGACTCCCACTGTTCCCACAACCTCCACCTCTGGATGGTCTGAGAAGACTAACAGAGGGTCAGAGGGTGTGAAGTGTCTGAAATGTCTAGTAACATAAGTCCACACATTCAGACGTCCACACATTCAGATGTAGTCAACGTAGTTGAAACTTATTTCAAGCAATTGCATATAGTGCATTTGGAAATAACTCATTTTGTTACATTACAGCCTTACTCTAAAATGGATTCAATTAGAACACAGCCAATACAACGCAGGAGTGGCTTTGGGACAAGTCTCGGAATGTCCTTGAGTGGCCCAGTCAGAGCCTGGACATGAACCCTGTCTAACATTTCTGGAGAGACCTGAAAATAACTGTGCAGCAACTCTCCTCATCCAACCTGACAGAGCTTGAGAGGATCTACAGAGAAGAATGAGAGAAACTCCCAAAATACAGGTGTGCCAAGCTTGTAGCGTCATACCCAAGAAGACTCAAGGCTGTAATCGCTGTCAAAGGTGTTTCTACAAAGTCCTGAGTAAAAGATCTGAATACTTATGTAAATGTGATATTTCCGTTTTTATTTGTTAATAAATTAGCAAAAAAATCTAAAAACCTGTTTTAGCTTTGTCATTATGGGGAATTGTGTGCAGATTGATGAGGGGGAAAACTATGAATCTATTTAATCCACTTTAGAATAAGACTGCAATGAAACAAAATGTGAAACAATTCAAGGGGTCTGATTACTTTCCGAATGCACAGTAGATTTGTAGTGTACCATGTAAATATGTATACATTGGCTACAAAGAGTTTCCATTAAAGCTGTTATAGCACTGTTAGATGCTGTTATATATTCTCTTATAGCTGTTCCTGAATTGTATAAGACCATTTGTAAACAAACTCATAAGCCCAGTGTTTCTGACTAATTTCATCAAACAGTAATTCTAGAGTGAGAGCAGGATTCAACATACTTAATCGAGCTTTATTGCAAATCCAATGTTTGCACTAAATATACATTTGTAAAGACAAACTGAAAACAGGTTTCAGTTGTAATAACTAGGCCTACTTGTACTGTGTTAGAACTGTGCATGTATGTTCTATATCCAAGCTGTATCACAACCGCACGTGATTGGGAGTCCCATAGGGCGGCGCACAACTGGCCCAGCGTCGTCCGGGTTTGGCCGGTGTAGGCCGTCATTGTAAATAAGAATTTGTTCTTAAGTGACTTTCATAGTTAAATAAAGGTTCAATTAAAAAAAAGACTTTGTAAGGACAGGATACAGTATGTTATATAGGGATAGGCCTTGCCTATGTGGCTACATTCATGTGGCTTTTATAAAGACTAAGCTTTATTTACGAATGACACCGCCTCACAACACAACACCTACATCAGTCTGTCACACCCAGTAAAATACAATACAATCATTACTGTCCAAGCGTGTAGACTTCAGCATTCTCTCTGACTCTTCCCATACACTGAATGGTGGGACTGTGCCGCTGTTACTTTGTTTTCACAATCGTTTAAAAAAAAGTGTACATCCCCAGGGTTTGACGCTGAACGAGAGTGAGAAGCCAACTGGGCCTTTTTGAGGAGTTTAGACTGAAAGTGAAGAAGACGAGAGGGATTTGGCGTTTTTCTGGTTATTCATCATGGGAAAAGGTATAGGCTAATATGGCCAGAATAGACCTTCAAACATCCATATTGGAACACATTATATAACATACATGCTGATAGACTAAAAGCACACATAGTCCTGGTGGATCTTTATGATTAAAAGGCCCGTATTGCAGCTGTCAGTCACCAGCATACTTGAAGGGGACACTGGCCTCAGTGTAGAAATTTTTTTTTAAAGTCAGCAATGACAATAGTAACAGCATCAGAGACTATTATTCGTTTTTTTTTATCCATGAAGTTGAGTTAAATACAAAAAATGGCAATGTCAAATAGACCTATAATTGTCTATTAATTTCCGTTGTATAATCCCCGTCTGCAATTTCAAGATTGGATCTTTACATAACACTACATGCCCATGAATCGTAACTCTGAAAAACTGTTTGGCACATTATTTCGTGCTAAAAATGTGTCTATAGTGAACAGTTATGTAATGAAACAATGTTAAAGAGACCACCGCGTAGCGTGGACAAGGCAGCGCTCCATCATATTAGGTTTAACTAGTTAGAAACGCATCCGTGTATTGAACGCACTTAGTTTGCTTTCTCTCACAGCGAAATATTACGTAGGCCTATTCTCCGCAATTAGGTTGTCAGATCTTTGAACTGATCGGTGACTGTAGCCTAATGCACATTCATTGACATGTTTCCTATCAAATAAACATTATAAATGTCGAGACAACAAAAATAGTTTAGCTAATCATCTTCATTCGCTTACAATTCTTAAATCAATTCAATCAATACAGCTAAAAACGTATAACAATATAGCTGCATTATTTCGTCCTCGTTGCATGAAATGAAAATGACAGGAGCACTCACCTTCCGTGTCTGAGACAGTCTTGATAACCCGAATGATCTATGGGTAGTGCAGTTCTGGAAATGCACAATGGTTCTGGAAGTGCCTCTCTAGCATGTGAATGTGACTACAAGTTCCACAATGAGTGTAGCCACATGCGCTTAATGTACCTTCTGAATCTCGAAAACGTCATACATTGGGCGCGTTTGAGCGGATCCCTTTTGTCAAGTCAGTGACCAACCTTTCAAAATGGGTTGCATTATGGATTAAAAAAATGTCCGACTTGCGCTTACTTGTCGACTACATGAACTTTACAAAATGAATGTGATCAAAGTTCATGAAGTTTTGACTGCATGTTCTGCAGTTGCTCTTCACCAACTTCATCCTACAGCCATCGCCTGCAATGTGTGAAACTCTATTGTCAACGAACCACAAGTATGAGTAGCTGCAGCCCAATATGGCGACCGGACTATTGGGGAGTGGGTGTGTCGAAAGGAGTGGGTGTATGGAAAGCGATTCAGATAATTGGGCAGATTTGTTGGCACTCAAGACCGTGTTGCTTGGCTGATTGGGCGGCACTACGAGTCGATAGTCAGCCGGCGACCAGTGTTGAGTGTTGTGCCTGCCGACTTGATGTGCTTCCTAATGGGTATCATGGTTGTGTCGCCGGCGGTAGATATTGTGGCGATTTTTTTCTCTCACATGATTTTATTTCAAGTAGGATAGCAGCCTACACAATAAATAACTAATATTTATAACCGTCTAGGTGTCACATTGATACATATATCCTGGACTAACTGGTGCCCCAGCGCATTGACTCTGTACGGGTCCGCCCACTATATAGCCTCCCTACTGTTATTTTACTGCTGCTCTTTAATTACTTGTTTAAAAAAATATATATATGATCTATTTTTTACTTAACACTTATTTTTCTTAAAACTGCATTGTTGGTTAAGGGCTTGTAAGTAAGCATTTCACTGTAAGGTGAAATACCTGTTGTATTCGGACATGTGACAAATACAATTTGATTTGATTTATATACAGTCTACTACTCAATGGGGAGGGCATGAACGCAACAACACCGGGACACAGTGCCCTTTGCTCTGCATTGACAAGCACTACTGTCCAGCAACCGGAGTGGGAAGTAGCTAGTAGCCAATATCAGGGTGACAGTAGCAGTAAGCACACACATACAACGCATGAAGCAACAGTACACCCATCATTAATACTTTTAATACAAAATAAACAGTCATCAGTTTTACAACTGAACATTTAAAATGATTTGTGTAAAACTAACAGTGAAATACGACTCAGACTCATCCTCTATCTTAAAAACATCAGTCCAAACTCTCGCAGTACAGTAGCTCAATGTAATAGTTGTATGGTAACGGAAGACAAAAACACAGCTCAATCAAAAACATCTAACCTAATAGCAGAGCGCTTTTGACACAACTCCTTTCCACACACCCGCTACTTTCCTTTCATCACACCCACTTCTTTGCACACACCCACTACTTTCCTTTCAACACACCCACTTCTTTGCACACACCCACTGCGTTCCTTTCAACACAGCCACTTCTTTGCACACCCCCACTTCTTTCCTTTCAACACACCCACTTCTTTGCACACACCCACTATGTTCCTTTCAACACACCCACTTCATTGCACACCCCCACTTCTTTCCTTTCAACACAGCCACTTTTTGCACACCCCCACTACTTTCCTTTCAACACACCCACTTCTTTGCACACACCCCTACTTTCCTTTCCTTTCACACACACTGCGTTCCTTTCAACACAGCCACTTCTTTGCACACCCCCACTTCTTTCCTTTCAACACACCCACTTCTTTGCACACACCCACTATGTTCCTTTCAACACACCCACTTCATTGCACACCCCCACTTCTTTCCTTTCAACACAGCCACTTTTTTGCACACCCCCACTACTTTCCTTTCAACACACCCACTTCTTTGCACACACCCTCTATGTTCCTTTCAACACACCCACTTTTTTGCACACACCCATTATGTTCCTTTCATCACACCCACTTTTTTGCACACACCCACTGCTTTCCTTTCAACACACCCACTTTTTTGCACACCCCCACTACTTTCCTTTCAACACAGCCACTTCTTTGCACACCCCCACTTCTTTCCTTTCAACACACCCACTTCTTTGCACACACCCACTATGTTCCTTTCAACACACCCACTTATTTGCACACACCCACTACTTTCATTTCAACACACCCACTTCTTTGCACACACCCACTACTTTCCTTTCAACACACCCACTTCTTTGCTCACACCCACTACTTTCCTTTCAACACAGCCACTTCTTTGCACACACCCACTACTTTCCTTTCAACACACCCACTTATTTGCACACACCCACTACTTTCCTTTCAACACACCCACTCACCCATACTCCGGTCGGCATACTGGGATGCTGCTACCCCCTTCTCACAAACCATTAGGGTGTTTTTGTTTCACCCATGCGAATGTGACCATAGATATGACTGAAACAGGAGCCAACATTGCCGTGATTCATGGATTACAGTGAATATATATACAAATGAATGTGACATTTGAGGCTCTCTTTCACTAATTGATTGTACAATGTACACATAAGATTTCAGTTTGTGGGTGTGTGATATTGGGGGTTGGAGATGTTTATTTTTGACATTATAAAGAAAAACATATAAACAATGGCAACACTGCCATGTTGATCTGTTTGAGAATTCAAAAGAGGTTTATTATTGGAAGACGTATTATGACTGATATTGGCTGAAAGTATTTTAATTCACTACCACTAATATCCAATTAACACAGAACATGAACTGGTAAACAGCAAGGTAGACGAGAGATAACCAGGGAAGAGCCAGTCAGTAGAATGTAATATAGAATGTGAACCATCCCTCAAGGCCTATAATTCAACATTACAGCACCACTAATTAAACACTCAGTTAAACTGACAGACCAGGGTGATTTTGGGCTAATCTACATAGGTGAAAGAGAGAGTGTATTAGCAGCTGCAAAGTTTATGAAGCTTTTTATGTGGGTTTTAAATTGGTTGTTAGGAGACTAACCAAAAAACACTTCATTGTCCATCAGATGCCACTCAGCAGAATATTTTTGTCATAGAAGTCACAGTTTGGTTGAGTCCACTGTGTGCAGTTGATTGAGAAGAAATGTATTGATTCACTGTTATACAGATGTCAGTGGGAAGATGTCAGGCAGGAATGATCCAACATCTTGGTATGACAGACTGAAATACAGTAGAATTGGTACCCTAGTCAGCAGAGCTTGCTCCATCCAAGTGTAAAATATACTGCCTTTAAAAAAACGTCCAATCGAGCCACCAGCAGAAGTTGTCTAATAATTATATGAAAATATCTAAACTCTTCAGATGCTCATACATGTGTTAAATGAATTGCCAGAAGTTGACACCAGTTGTCGTGAATTTTAGTTACAGTACATCTGTTATGCAATTATTATTATGGAAGCAGGTTCAAGTAGTGTCACCTTTTTGCCTTTACAAGTCAAGGACCAAACAATGTTTTGCTTAATCCTCTTGTCACACCTTGGTCATTGTATTTTGTGTTTTTGTTATATGTTTGGGTAGGCCAGGGTGTGACATGGGTTTATATGTTGTTTTTCGTATTGGGGTTTGTAGTATTTGGGATCGCGGCTAATTAGGGGTGTTGTATAGGCTTGGCTGCCTGAGGCGATTCTCAATTGGAGTCAGGTGCTTATCGTTGTCTCTGATTGGGAACCGTATTTAGGTAGCCTGAGTTCGCTTTATATTTTGTGGGTGTTTGTACCTGTCTCTGTGTAGTAGTCACCAGATAGGCTGTAATTAGTTTCACGTTTCGTTTGTTGTTTTCATATTTCAGTTATTTCATGTACCGTTTTCATTCATTAAAGTCATGAGTAACCTACACGCTGCATTTCGGTCTGACTCTCTTCTTACAACAGACGAACGTCATTACACCTCTACAATCGTGGGAATGGATAGTGCTACATTTAAATGTTTCTTACAGAATAAATATGAAATGCATATGCATAACCATGGTAGCAATTGAAAGGGAACAGTTTGGAGATTATAGGAAAATTATTAGACTGAAGGTGAGAAGAACAGGTCACCTGAGACAAGACTGGATCCAAACATAACACTGTTGATTTTATGTGCATTTTACATTTACTGTACTTTCCACCACATTTGTTGATAACGAAAATACTCTGGTAATATTCTGTAACATGATAAGAATATTACTGGGAAATGTGGGGTAGATTCAAATTAAGAAAAAACAATTAGAAGGGTTTGAGTGAGAGGACTAGCTGGTGTCTCCAAGTGGCCACACACCTCTCCAAAGTGTGCACAGTTCCTAAGTAATTTCAATGCACCTTTATGACTCAAAGCTCTCCTATCTGTGCAGTTGAGGAACTACCGCAAGCACACTTGAGGTTGTTTTGTATGGAACACAAACCGGCATCCTGGCCATCACACAATTACCGTTGTTACCTCAATCCAAAAACAGTCTATTATAAATCACAATCTTGTTCAGGTGGGCATAATTTGAAAGCTTGTTCTATTGCCAACATGACTAGCTAAGTTATAAATATGGTATTACAGTGTCAGGCTTCACAGTTCAAATTCAGGGAAACACATTTTAAATTTGGTGCGCATAGAAAGGAGTCATGAGTACGTTCAGGTTTGTGTGCTGTGGCAAATTTTCTTCACACTAACAAACACAGGGTCATTCTGTTCAGAACAACACAATGCCTTGTAATCTTGTATCTGTACATCAAACATAGTGATCAAAAAAGTTGACACTGTATATGACATGAGTTTTATGCTATGAAATTGTGAAGTGCACATTTGGATTCACAGGTGTTTGGCTTGCTTGTATGATATCAAAGTTGTATTCATGATAATCCTCAATGTCCCATCTTTCAAAATACACAGAGTCCTCTTCGGTTTCAGCTGTTCCCTCACTCAGACAACAACAAATCTGCAAAAGTTTCCCAAGCGCAGAGCCATATCCATGATGTCATACATAGCATGTTACTGTACAGCCACTGCATTCCAATTTAGGTGTTTATGAGTGCAAAAATCTTCCATTTTCAGGTACGAGTGTAAAGGGCTATGGTATATTTTTGCAACAGAATACAGTTTGTCTTTAACACGTCATCTCTATTGTTTAGTCCCCTACGTGTATAGCTCATTGTGAATGAGAATGGTTTTCCACTGCAATTGGCATTGTATGTTGTTGACAGTTTGCCAACATAATCGATTATATGTCAAAGCTGAAGCTGTGTAGCCTTTGTCAAGGCCATATTTGTTTGTTGTGGCTTTGTCCTGTGTGTGCTTGTTAGTTTTTACTCCCACACACTGAAGGGTGTAGGCCTATAACATTGTACAAACAAATACAGTGGGTTTTTTAAGGATGCTTTTTTCAGGTGTGCATAATAATGTATTGTAAAACAGATAGACATATAGACCAATAGATTATAGAACTATTTCCATTAATACATGTCAACATCAACAGTCAACATCATATGGTAATTTATATTTAATTCAACCTGCCTCTAAAACAGATTTTCCAGATCGGCTACCAAGTTCCATTAAATGGCAATCTGCAGTTGCTACATCCATCTGATAAATGAATGAGTATAGCCTACCCATTGATTCTTGAAGAATATAACATATTGATGCCTCAGGAGCTTAGTTCAACTGGCGTACCCCATCAGAACCCAAAATATGAGCTTGTTTAACTCCTTTGTTCATAAACAATGTAAATGTAAACAAACAATGTAGCCTATATCCCCAAAACATGGTTAAAACTATAATATCGATATCATGGATGATCAGTCCCCATATCCATAGCTCTGCCCATGAGTTTGAGAGTGGGTAAATTTGTTCAGCCCCAGCTGTTTACTAAATCAGTGGCGGGTTGTCACTTTGTTATTGTTCGAAGTGCAGATTGCCCCTTTAAACTGTTGGCTATTGCTGAATAGTGAGCAACTACCCGGCGCTAGGATCCGGAGGAGTGAGCTCTGCATCTCTCAAGCTCCCTCTCCCCCCCATCTCTCTCCCCTCCTCTCCTCTCCTTTTCTCCCAAGCCTGTTTTAAAGTCTCTGCCAGACTTCGATTCACACGCTACTTCCTGGATGGAGGAATGGAAAGCTTCCAGTGCCGCTCCAACTGTTCCCTCTCTGTTTTCGCCAGCAGAACCGCTGCAGCTCTCGGATGCATGGACTAGCCTACTGCCACTGGCGTCTTCTGCTCCTATCCCCTCGATTCTTGTTGAATGAACTGATTCAAGCTCGAAAGCTATATCTCTCCTAACTGACATGTTTTTCTTTGGGAGTATCAAGAAGCTGTTTGGAAGGAGGTTTTAAGAAGTAAAGACTGTTTTCTGGATGTTCCAGACAGCACTGAATATAATTCCACTGAACAGTCACTAGCCTACATTTAGCAGCATTTGCGCTGTTTTTACGCAGCGAACATTAATTATTTGATCAGACGGATAACTCAACAGTTGCCCTTTTTGCTCTCGATGTTCATTTTGTCATGCGGAGGCTACTACAATCGTGTTGCTGGTGGATCTTGTCTCTGATCTCGTCTGCCTTCCTTCTCTTTTGGGCCGAATGTCATCCAGGTAAGTTTTTCGAAGTCGTATCTCAGTTTTCCAGGCTTGGCGATGACTTGAAAAGCCGTGGAGTAGTTCTAGGGAACATTAGTGCAATATGACTAAACTCAGCTCATACACGAGTGGCATATTAAGGACCTGTAATGTTGACGTGTTCAGTCTGTAACATAATGCTGTGCAAATTTGTTCTATGCGCCTTTTTCATAATTAGAATACACATTCAATCAGACACTAACCACGGTCAACTATATTATTTGGGATTATGGAAATTTAGATTTTGACGCGAAATGATTTGCTTTTTCATGGCTATTTTTTGGTGAATCTATTATATCTCCATTAGGCTACAATCATTCTAAGGTGGTAAAACTCCCTTCCACTTTATCTTCATTAACTCGCGACGCGCATATATCACCAGGAAAGATCATGATAAGAATTAGTGTAACCAAAATAGACTATTCTGTTCCAACAACTATCTTAAATGTATATACAATACTCAGAAATAGACTTGATAATTGACAGCGGATCGCCCATTCAACGAAACCGTTATCTCCCAACCGTGTGGCTACAGATCAGACAATACAAATCAACGGCGCTGCAAACATGTAGATTTATCTTTGTATGAGGCTATCTCACATTCCAAATGAGTTTAACTACAAGGTTATGGATTAACACATAAAGCATATGAAACAATCACCGTTAGCGGGAAAGCAACAGCAGGTAATTGACACCCAACTACCCACATTTGCGGTCCATTTGACCCCTATACATAATTGTTTTATAACATATTATAGGTTTAGGCTACATCATTGAGTCTTGGCACAATGTTCCTATTCAGACTTGCCTAAAAGAAAACGAGAGAGTAACGATGACTGCCCGAATCAATGTGAATCTTGCTCGGGGAGAGCTTCATCATTTGGAATGCTAAATAGAAACATTCCTATAACTAATTGTCGATATATGACAATGCTCGGACTAATAAAGGTCCTTGGAATTTGCGAATGTAGGCTATAACCTACCCGCACGGACGCTTAGATGATTCTCACCGCTGTCCCTATGGTTTCTTTGTAGAATTTGTATTTGGGTGACCTTGACTGAGTGGCACGCGAGTTTCCTCAAGCTTTTTACATTTGATCTGATGACTGCACGTCCAAGAAATGTATTTGTGCCTGCTTGACAGTCCCTTCAGGAGAAGGCGCTGCTATGGACGCTCAAGGCATCTCCAAAACATATTATTTTGTTTTATCATATGCATATATATAAATCAAATTTGTGAGATGTTTTTTTTGTAGAATGAAATGATCACAACTTTGAATGAGATTAATTATACATTACGTCTTTTTCTGCTATATAGGCTTATTGGCAAGCCAAGAAACTCATTTTAATTCCCATGCAACCTTGATATGTAATTCAATTATTTTACATGGGATCCAATGTCTCTGAAGAGAGACGATGTAATATCTACAGGGAAAGTATGAAGTGCATTGCAAAGCATAACTTTGTAATGGTAATGTACATGCTGGAAATACATTGTGTGCGTGTCACATTTTATTGCTCTCTCTCTAGCTCTGTGATGGTGATGATTCATTTATCATATTTTCTCTAACTCTAAAATATGAAAATATATATATTACTGTGCTGTGTACTCCTTGCAAATCCAAAACCAAGTCTAGTCCGTCACCCCTGGTCTCTACCGTTTGGATTTTGTGAAACAAAACTTAGCCTACTTTACTGAGAAATCCACACTTCATACTTGACTTCTAACTTCTTCTGAAATTCCATCATAAAAGCTGAAGGAAACGTGGAGTTGGATCCTTGTTAACCATTCTGATTCCTTTCATTTTGACTCGTCTCCCTTCTCACATTACATCTGATCGCTAATCTAGAGGGAAATCAACCAGAGGGACGGAGATTAGTCAGAAGTGGGGGTCAAACTGCAAAGAAGAAGGATTAAGGGACAGAGGGAGGGATGGATGTGGTACACACCCCTCCCCCATTTTTTCCCCGAAATGGTACTACATAAGGGTCATTTGGCTTGTAACCATAGCAGAACCCTTTTTTTGGTGTTATATAGAACCCTTTTTGAAGGTTCAATAAATAATCATGCCCATAAGGTTCTAAATGGAACCTGTATGGTTCCTATGGTTATATTAAGAACCATTAAAAAAAGTTATATTTGGCACCAAAAAAGGATTCCGCTATGGTTACAACCCTCTTTGGGGCTATATAGAAGCTTTTTTTATGGTTCTTTGTAGAACCTTTATGGTGAATGGTTCTATAAATAGTGTTTCTTAATCTGAAAGGTTCTTCGTAGATCTTTTTGAAGAACTATACATTTTTATTTTTATTGTGGTTAGCCTTGTTATATTGTTAAAATTCCATAGGTGTTATTATTGTGTTAATTGACAAGTTGAATGAAGTGAGCTACCGCTGGAACAGCTGGGGGTCCCTGAGGAGAGAATTGAGAACCACTGACTGATTGAGTCAACTGTTTTCAATTGACACAAGGCCATACATGAGTCTTTCACATGACACCATTACTGGCCATAGTCATATACTGAACAAAAATATAAACACAACATGAAAAGGGTTGGTCCCATGTTTCATGAGCTGAAATAAAAGATAACAGACATTTTCCATACGCACAAAAAGCTTATTTAGCTCAAATTGTGTGCCCAAATTTGCTTACATCCCTGTTAGTGAACATTTTATCATTTGACAAGATAATCCTTCCACAGGTGTGGCATATCAAGAAGCTGATTAAACGGCACGATTGTTACACAGGTACACCTTGTGCTGGGTACTATAAAAGGCCACTCTAAGATCTGCAGTTTTATCACTCAACACAATGGTACAATTGCACGCTCCCTCAAGTTTTGAGGGAACGTGCAATTGGCATGTTGACTGCACAAATTTCCACCAGGGCTGTTGCCAGATAACTGAATGTTCATTTTTCTACCATAAGCCACCTCCAACGTTGTTTTAGAGAATTTGGCAGTACATCCAATCACATGTAACCACGCCAGCCGAAGACCTCCACATCCGGCTTCTTCACCTGTGGGATCGTCTGAGACCAGCCACCCGGACAGCTGATGAAACTGAGTAGTTTTTCTGTCTGTAATAAAGCCCTTTTGTGGGGTAAAACTCATTCTGATTGGATGGGCCACGCTCCCCTGTGAGTGGGCCTGGCCCTGTGGCGGGCCCAGGCCCACCCATAGCTGTGCCCCTGCCCAGTCATGTGAAATCCATAGATGAAGGCCTCATGAATTTATTTAAATGGACTGATTTCCTTATATGAACTGTAACTCAGTTCAAATTTGTTGAAATTGTTGTGTTTATATTTTTGTTCAGTATTCATAACATGCAATGGCCTAACACAACACATTAGATCAACTGGAATGACACGGTTGCACAAAAGAGCTGTGAGCAAAGCATTCCTCAAAATATTCAGAAGTGCCACCACCTCCACTACATTTTAAAATGTCGGTAAAAGAGCAAAGAATCCTTTTGTGAACTGTAAATAAGCATTGAAGACCTCAAAGGGTTATTTGAGTCATTATGGTTCACATAGAACCATCACCCTTCCCAAAGAACCCTTCAGGAATTCTCTTTTTCTTTGTGTGTAGCTCAGCAGTAGTGACAGAATTCAGAACAGGAGGAGGATGGAGTTGCATTAGAGGAGTGATGAATGCTTGAGGAACAGGACATTGTCACAGAAGGGCAAATACACGCCCCAATGACTGGGACTGTCTCTCTCTCTCTTTCGCTCTCTGCTGGTGTGCAGTGTGTCGAACATCAAGGTGTCAGCCTGCTGTAAGCGACATTAGGGGTTGGGTGGGACAGGTAGCGAAAAGCTGAGTTTTATCGCTTCTGTATGTGTTGCTGCAAGCCGTTGTTTGACAAAAGTGATAGTTTTTAGTTATGACTAAAGTGATAGTAAGAAGATAATGCCAGTTCAAGGATAAAATGTTATATTTCATCACCAATATTTTCTGTTTTGTATAGTTCAACTAGTTTAACTATTTTATTGGACTGTAATATTTTATTACAAACTGTGAACTTTAACCCCTGAGCATTAAACATGCTTTAACTGTTCACAATGCTCACACTCACATCTCCTTCAATGTCATGTCAATAGGTGGCAGGTAGCCTCGTGCTTAAGAGTGTTGGGCCAGTAACTGAAAGGTTGCTGGTTTGATCCCGGAGCCAATTAGGTGAAAAATATGATGTGCCCTTGAGCAAGGAACATAACCCCAATTGCTCCTGTAAATCGCTCTGGGTAAGCGTGTCTGCTAAATGACTAAAATGTAAAATGACTTCTGTAATCTCGATTAACCTTGAACTAAGGTCTTGCATAATTGGATAGCTGCTTGATGAGGTTCTGGGTCCATACATGTTAAGAGAAGAGATGCTAGAACGAGGAGCGGAACCGAAACGAAGAGCTTCCCCCTTTCTCTTTGCACGGTATGGGCAAGTCTATGGACCAAATGTCCCCCCCCCCCCCCTTCCGAAATTCTAAAACCTGATTTGTCTGTAATAACCGCTGCTCATTGTCCTGCTCATCCCATTCAGCCCTGACAGATTCTTCGGTTAATGTGCAGAATCTGTCCGGGAGGGATGCCGTCTTCCACCAATACAGCCAAACACTGTAGACGGAGACGGACAACATAGCAACTCTATTACTCTTGTCAATATTCTGTGAAAGAGGCTGCCGCACTCTTCAGTTTCCCGTAAGGGCCAGTTTGCTGACTGTGCAGTGGGGCCGCACAAACATCTGTTTGGGATATAAAAAGTGCTGAATATCACTGCGGGGGCGTCTCCTGCCATAGGGCACCGGCTCCAGCCTCCAGTCCCCAGCTTGGGTGTTAGTGTACTACTGAGTCTAGCCACAGCCAGTCAGCCAGGCTAGTAATGAAAGACAGAACACATTGCCCTGTCAGTCACTTCTCCACCATTCAGCCCAAGAATACTAAAAGGAAAGACGGAGGGAGAGAAAGAGATAATTTTGGCCTTCGATCAGTCCCCTTTTCTGTGAAATGAATGTATGGAGTTCACAGAACAAGCTGAACAGAACAGGCATTGTAATCTTATGAGAAGCTCCTGAGCCAGCACATCTTTTCATTTTCCTCTCCTTTTTTATTTATTTATCTTCCCTTCATTGTCGTCTGGGGAGAGTGCAATTGTTTGAATCTGATAGAATGAAATAATGTGTTTATTATCCATTCTGAGCCGGGAGCGCCTTCAATTTCAAGTCGCAGTGTGCGATAGTAGGCTAAAGGTTGACATTTAGGGAGGATTGGATATGCTTTTGGCCTCAGTAACAACATTATCATTATCATTATCATCATCATCATCTCTCCCAGCACTGGCTATTATCTGCCTCTCACACAGGCCGGAGCAGCTCTAATGTCCGCCAGGTCACTTTATCAGTCACTGGGCCTGTCATCGTCACCAAGCTCCCCCTAATAGATTGATTAAAAGATATGGGGGGGAGGCAGACAGTTAACTGCGTGGGACGCTGTCATGTTGCAGTTGCTTAGTGATTTTCTGCAGGGTTCTTGATGAAAGTGTGGTTTGTGGAGAGAGATGCTGAACTACATGACCACACACTACAATGTGTTGTGCATTGTAGTTATCTGAATTAGTTTTCTGTTAGTCATGCTGTTCAATTACAGCATTAGGGCAAGTAATAATGCTGATAATACTATTCATTCATATTTTCACAATAATAGTAAAGTAATGATACTTTGAATAAAACATAAGAAGAAGATTGAAAATCTGTGTTTAGAGTTTTCATCAGCATTTCCATTCTTTTTTCTGTCGCTCATCAGTTTTTCGCCTCATACTCTGAAACCCAGAAAGCTACTGGGCAACACGTTCTGTGCTG
The DNA here is from genome assembly GCF_021184085.1 of Oncorhynchus gorbuscha. Taxonomy (NCBI): domain Eukaryota; kingdom Metazoa; phylum Chordata; class Actinopteri; order Salmoniformes; family Salmonidae; genus Oncorhynchus; species Oncorhynchus gorbuscha. The sequence continues at coordinate 55,810,720 of NC_060190.1, forward strand.
GGAAGATTCCGGGCTGCCTTCCCTATTTCTTGCCATAGCGCTTGGGCTTAATGCCCTGCTGAATATAAAAGCTGCTTCAGTCAACAGTGGGCATCGGCGTCTTCTTTTCTATTGTTCCAGCTCATTGTTTTAATCAAGTCTTCACTGGGTTATTTTCAATGGGAAGTGGTGGAAGTTTCCCATCATTATTTTCAATGGAAAGTGGTGGGAGTTTCCCAACATTATTTTCAATGGGAAGTGGTGGGAGTTTCCCATCATTATTTTCAATGGGAAGGGGTGGGAGTTGCCCATCATTATTTTCAATGGGAAGTGGTGGGAGTTTCCCATCATTATTTTCAATGGGAAGTGGTGGGAGTTTCCCATCATTATTTTCAATGGGAAGTGGTGGGAGTTTCCCATCATTATTTTCAATGGGAAGTGGTGGGAGTTTCCCATCATTATTTTCAATGGGAAGTGGTGGGAGTTTCCCATCATTATTTTCAAGTTTAAGGATAATTTACCGGTCTGCCCTTTGCTGCTTTAAAACTGCTCTTTCTGCTTTCCCTCTTTCTTCTTCTGCTTCCCTCTCTCTTTTAGTGGGTTGGTATGATTGGTTCCAGTGCGCTCCGGTTCATTTAATGTGTTTCCTGCCCATCTCTTTCAATCTGTGAGAAGCACATCTCACGCTGTTAGATGCAGGGTGTCCATTATCCCTCATCATGCATTGAAGTAGACACTTTTTCAATCACATGTCTTGCTAACTAAGGCTTCATTTGATGTGCACACTAAAAAAACACAGACAGATTTGGAGTTCCTGGACTGGCGTGGTTACTCGTGGTTGTAAGGCCGGTTGGATGTACTGCCATATTCTCTAAAACAATGTTGGAGGGGGCTTATGGTAGAGAAATAAACATTCAATTATCTGGCAACAACTCTGTTGGACATTCTTGCAGTCAGCATGCCAATTGCACGCTCCCTCAACTTGACACATTTGTGGCATTGTGATAACCTGCACACTGCACAACTGTGGCCTTTTGTGTGGCCTTTTGTTGTACCTAGCACAAGGTGCACCTGTGTAATTATCATGCTGTTTAATCAGCTTCTTGATATGCCAAACCTGTCAAGTGGATGGATTATCTTGGCAAAGGAAAAATGCTCACTAACAGGGATTTAAATACATTTGTGCTCGTAATTTGATAGAAATAAACTTTTTGTGCTTATGGAAAATTTATGTTTAAGCTCATAAAACATGGGACCAACAAGTTATATGTTGTGTTTTTGTTCAGTATAGTTACACACACAGTGCTTTTAACATACAATGTTTTCATCTTACATATTTGACACACATTGACATACTGTATATGCTTAGGTTGTGCATGTTCATTTACACAGTTATTATTTTTCAACATGTGAGATTTGAACTCGCAACCTCTTGATTCATGGCATTTCAATATTCCTGCTATGCCACCATGTCTGTGTCAATAATCATTTAATCTGACTATTCAATGATTTTGATTGACTTATTTAAGCAATTTTAGGTTTAGTTGTCTAATGTTGGTGGGGCATATTACCCTGTTTTTAATGTTACTTCTTAATTCACTATGATAAATAAAATAGTTTTTCTTGGGTTTACTATTAACAGACCTTAGATTTACTTTGAAGTGCAAAGTGTAGAAATACATGCGAATTCAGTTATTGACACAGCCATGGTGGTGTAGCAGGAAGATTGGAATGATGTGAACCAAGAGGTTGTGAGTTCACAATCCCAGGTGAGAACCTGTTGAATACTATTTACTGTATAATAAACATGCACAATTTAATTGAATAATGCATGGATCTAAAGCACTGCATCTCAGTGTAAGAGGCATCAATACAGATCCTGGTTTGATCCTGGGCTGTATCACAGCCGACTGTGATCGGGAGTCCCATAGGGCGGCGCGCAATTGGCACAGCGTCGTCCAGGTTAGGGGAGGGTTTGGCCGGGGTAGGCCGTCATTGTAAAATAAGAAATATTTTTTAACTGACTTGCCTAGTTAAATATAAAAAATGTCAACGGGTGTCAACTATGTAAGTTAAAAGCACTGTGTGTTTGTGTAACTTGTTCCACAGACTCTTTCGAGATAGATGCCATAAATAATTTCTAGTTGAATGAACATAGAGACAAATTGAGCAAAAGCATGATTTCTGCCTACGTTTTCTCACGTTGGTGCTAAGTTTGGGCCAGCTAAAAATGTTTTAAAAAACAGGCAATACTTTGACTGAAAAGTTGAGCAAACAAATTAAAAGGCTGTGGAAACAGTTAATTAAAAATACTTGGTTGAAACAATGTTTTTTTAAATTGAATTTTTACAGTGCATGGAATATACTACCTGTAATGCTTTAATAGAATTGCCATGTACTGTTTGCCATGGATTGCAATACATGGATTAGTAACAATGGTCAAAATATTTTCCTCACAGTGGTTGATGGAGACAAAGGGCAATGCATACATTTATGGAAAGTTAATTGCAAGAGTTAATTCTGCACATGTCAAGTAACGCATTAAGACCTTGCTGTACATAATGATCTTTAATTCAAGTACGCTATCCCTGTGTACCAGAGAGGCAGATTAGAGGTTTATAAAAAGCAAGTCATGGCTTTTCCAATGTCCTTTAGTAGCAGCTAAATGTTGGGCTGCAATAGAGTTGACGGCAACCTGCAAAGTAACCTCTCTCTCAGCGGTACTATTACAGACAGTCCCTCAGGTGGAACAGCAGGGATGGGATAGAGACAGGAGGCCAGAGGGCGTAACATGAACGGGATAAAGACCAGAGGATGTACCACTGACAGGCCATACACTCCTCATCCCATTCTCCCAAACCCTTCCACTACTTTCCACAGGCCTGGGATTTAAATGAAAACAGCCCATTTCACCAGTGATGCCTGCTGTGCGAGGGAGAGAGGAGGGGGAGGTGGTAAGACAGAGAGAGGGATAAACTCTCACCCCCTCTGTGGCAGTAACGCTGCCAGACTGCCAGACCCCGGAGCATGAGGAGCAGTGTGGTGCCCAGGGGAGGATTTCATCTCAGTGGATTGGTCAGTGTTAAAACGCCCAGGACTGACAGGCTGTCGGGTGAGGAGGCAGACAAGACTAACTGACAGGCTGTCGGGTTAGGAGGCAGACAAGACTAACTGACAGGCTGTTTGGTGAGGAGGCAGACAAGACTAACTGACAGGCTGTCGGGTGAGGAGGCAGACAAGACTAACTGACAGGCTGTCGGGTGAGGAGGCAGACAAGACTAACTGACAGGCTGTCGGGTGAGGAGGCAGACAAGACTAACTGACAGGCTGTCGGGTGAGGAGGCAGACAAGACTAACTGACAGGCTGTCTGGTGAGGAGGCAGACAAGACTAACTGACAGGCTGTCTGGTGAGGAGGCAGACAAGACTAACTGACAGGCTGTCTGGTGAGGAGGCAGACAAGACTAACTGACAGGCTGTCTGGTGAGGAGGCAGACAAGACTAACTGACACAGGAGCCAAAGAAACACCAGCAGGAGGGGGAAGGAAAATAAAGTGAGCCTGTCACACACTCAAATGAGTAGTCTGTCCTTAGATGGTGAAGGCCAGTTATCGGTCTATTCTCACATATTTCGTTGTTGTTGCTGGATAGATGAAAAGTGGGATTTTATCACAAAAAATGGAATGGAGGAGCTTAGTTGGAGCTCTGTTAGTTGGAGCTCTGTCTGACAGAAAATCTCAGATAGATTTTCTGTCTTTACGGTTGCTATGACAAATCCACACACGTTACAGCTCTTATGTTCTCTATCGAGCCATTTGCTTGAGTGCAGACAATCCATTGAAACACTGATTTGTGTCTTCAAATATCTAATAGACTTTTCAGCCTTTTTGAACACTGAAAGTCACCCTTCACTCCGTTCCTCTTAACTTTTTTGTGATCAAGAGTAGTTTGACATTGAAAGTGTTCAGCGATTAAACTTTCTCCGACTTCTCTAAATTGTTTATTTTGTAAATGCTTTACATGTGGCTAGTAGACTTACACTACCTTATAACATAACATAAAATAACATCATATAACATATAACGTAATATAATATAACATAATATAACATAGCATAATATAATATAACATCATATAACATAGCATAATATAATATAACATCATATAACATAGCATAATATAATATAACATCATATAACATAGCATAATATAATGTAACATCATATAACATAGCATAATATAATGTAACATCATATAACATAGCATAATATAACATCATATAACATCATATAACATAGCATAATATAATGTAACATCATATAACATAGCATAATATAATGTAACATCATATAACATAGCATAATATAATATAACATCATATAACATAGCATAATATAATATAACATCATATAACATAGCATAATATAATGTAACATCATATAACATAGCATAATATAACATCATATAACATAGCATAATATAATGTAACATGACGTAATACAACACTGTTTTAGTCCTCTGAAAACTATCCCCCATTGGAGTTCTCAGGCTCAACCTTGTTCTCCCTCTCTTTGCTCCCCCTTTCTCTCTCTCTCTCTACCTCTCTCTCTGGCCACAATTAGCATGGTTCTGTAGCCATGTAGGAGACATTAATAACACATTATAGCAGCTCAAGCCAGTGTCCGTGAAGGTAAATGCCATTTGTTTCTGTGAGGTTGTCTAGTGATCCTCCTTGGCCACTCCTCTAGCAACCATGGAATGCTAAGTACAGACGCCAAAAGGACACACACACAAACACACAGGTCTGAGTGCTCAATGAAGTGTGGTAGAAGCAATGGGATAAATTAATGCATGAAACAAGTTAATAATTAAGAGTCAGCATGAGCCTCAATGGCAGCATCAATATGCAAACTGCTGAGGACACTTAAGGATATCATTTTGAATGATGATCATTTCTCTGGGATTCTAATGACTAAATTAATACCTTTTTTTTGCCTACCATACAGTGTGACTCATTATAGCACATTTGAGCTGGACCACTAGAGGGGGTGTTTTATATTGTTTTACTTGTTTAACTTTTATTTGAGAAGGAGTTTGAGGGTGGAGTAAGTCTGAAGTTGTTTATACGAAGCTCAGTCAGTTTCCCAATGTGCTTACTCTGGATTATCACTGGCATTATTTCACAGTGTTTGTTTGGTCACTCAATCAGACCCTTGTGGGAGAGTGCTAAAATTCATCTATCACTGTTCCCCTTTCACAGTCCCCCTCACCTCCTGGCATGCCTGTCTGCCTCTCTTAAAAACATGTTTCTTTTCACCCCCTTCATCGATTCTGGACACTTTTATTCCCTTGCACCGGCAATTCCAAAACAAAGTCAAGGCTCTCACGACAATCTTCCAGCCACTCATGATTTGTACCCCCATCAAATATTTACAAAGAGAGTACAGACCTGCTGTGAGTGAGGCTAGACTCTTTTGGGAAAGCTTTAGCAACTTAACTTTAGCCTTTCTCCATGACTCACTGTGTGTCTGTGGTGCCAGGCCGTAATGCAGTTAAAACAGCTAATACTTAGCTTTTGCCTGAATAGAGTAGAATACATTTCAAGTTGCACGTTTTATTGTCAAGTACAGTGAAATGCCTCTCTTGCAAGCACCTTTCCAACAATACAGTAATCAATATCAGTAGTACTATAAAAAAAGTAAAGTAGAACAAAAACACACAAGAAATAGAAATAAGTAGAACACAAGAAAGTAAGCTACACTACCGGTCAAAAGTTTTAGAACACCTACTCATTCAAGTGCTTTCTTTATTTTGACTATTTTCTACAGCTTTGCACACTCTTAGCATTCTCTCAACTAGCTTCACCTGGAATGATTTTCCAACAGTCTTGAAGGAGTTCCCACATATGCTGAGCACTTGTTGGCTGCTTTTCCTACACTCTGTGGTCCGACTCATCCCAAACCATCTCAATTTGGTTGAGGTCCGGGGATTGTGGAGGCCAGGTCATCTGATGAGTCCAAATTGATGAGACATCTGTTGAGTCCAAACTCCATCACTCTCCTTCTTGGTAAAATCGCCTTTACACAGCCTGGAGGTGTGTTGGGTCATTGTCCTGTTGAAAAACAAATGATAGTCCCACTAAGCCCAAACCAGATGGGATGGTGTCGCTGCAGAATGCTGTGGTAACCATGCTGGTTAAGTGTGCCTTGAATTCGAAATAAATTACAGACAGTGTCTCCAGCAAAGCACCCCCACACCATAATACCTCCTCCTTCATGCTTTACGTTGGGAACTACATTACATTTACATTTAAGTCATTTAGCAGACGCTCTTATCCAGAGCGACTTACAACTTGGTGCATTCACCTTATGACATCCAGTGGAACAGCCACTTTACAATAGTGCATCTGAATCTTTTAAGGGGGGGGGGGGGTGAGAAGGATTACTTTATCCTATCCTAGGTATTCCTTAAAGAGGTGGGGTTTCAGGTGTCTCCGGAAGGTGGTGATTGACTCCGCTGTCCTGGCGTCGTGAGGGAGTTTGTTCCACCATTGGGGGGGCCAGAGCAGCGAACAGTTTTGACTGGGCTGAGCGGGAACTGTACTTCCTCAGTGGTAGGGAGGCGAGCAGGCCAGAGGTGGATGAACGCAGTGCCCTTGTTTGGGTGTAGGGCCTGATCAGAGCCTGGAGGTACTGAGGTGCCGTTCCCCTCACAGCTCCGTAGGCAAGCACCATGGTCTTGTAGCGGATGCGAGCTTCAACTGGAAGCCAGTGGAGAGAGCGGAGGAGCGGGGTGACGTGAGAGAACTTGGGAAGATTGAACACCAGACGGGCTGCGGCGTTCTGGATGAGTTATAGGGGTTTAATGGCACAGGCAGGGAGCCCAGCCAACAGCGAGTTGCAGTAATCCAGACGGGAGATGACAAGTGCCTGGATTAGGACCTGCGCCGCTTCCTGTGTGAGGCAGGGTCGTACTCTGCGGATGTTGTAGAGCATGAACCTACAGGAACGGGCCACCGCCTTGATGTTAGTTGAGAACGACAGGGTGTTGTTCAGGATCACGCCAAGGTTCTTAGCGCTCTGGGAGGAGGACACAATGGAGTTGTCAACCGTGATGGCGAGATCATGGAACGGGCAGTCCTTCCCCGGGAGGAAGAGCAGCTCCGTCTTGCCGAGGTTCAGCTTGAGGTGGTGATCCGTCATCCACACTGATATGTCTGCCAGACATACAGAGATGCGATTCGCCACCTGGTCATCAGAAGGGGGAAAGGAGAAGATTAAGTGTGTGTCGTCTGCATAGCAATGATAGGAGAGACCATGTGAGGTTACACATGCAGAGATAATCTGTTCACACACACCGCGTCTCACAAAGACACGGCGGTTGGAACCAAAAATCTCCAATTTGGACTCATCAGAGGTGTGCCTGTTACTTGAACTCTGTGAAGCATTGATTTGGGCTGCAATTTCTGAGGCTGGTAAATCTAATGAACGTATCCTCTGCAGCAGAGGTAACTCTCGGTCTTACAGCCAGTTTCATTTTCGCGCTTGATGGTTTTTGCGACTGCACTTGAAGAATCTTTCAAAGTTCTTGAAATGTTCCATATTGACTGACCTTCATGTATTAAAGTAATGATGGACTGTTGTTTCTCTTTGCTTATTTGAGCTGTTCTTGCCATAATGTGGACTTGGTCTTTTACCAAATAGGGCTATCTTCTGTATACCCCCTACCTTGTCACAACACAACTGATTGGCTCAAGCGCTTTAAGAAGGAAAGAAATTCCACAAATTAACTTTTAAGAACGCACACCTGTTAATTGAAATGCATCCCAGGTGACTAACTCATGTAGCTGGTTGAGAGAATGCCAAGAGGGTGCAAAGTTGTCATCAAGGCAAAGGGTGGCTACTTGAAGAATCTGAAATATTTAATACTTGTTTAATATTTGTTTAATACTTTTTTTGGTTACTACAAGATTCCATATGTGTTATTTCATAGTTTTGAATTCTTCACTATTATTCTACAATGTAAAAAATAGTACAAATAAAGAGAGAGCCTTCAATGAGTAGGTGTTCTAAAACCTTTGACCGGCAGTGTATATACAGGGCCAGTTCCAGAGTCAGGGCCAAAACCATATTTACAATGTGAAATAGAATAGACTAGAGGCTACTGGTGAACTTGAATAATGTTTTCATAATATTTCACTCCTACTGCTATTGCGGACCAAATCAGAATAGTTGTTTCCTTTTGTTGCCCCACTTTATTCTCATAGGTGTTGCATTTCAGTATGCACATAGGGGTGGATAAACTGTGTAATGTGGCCTATTACCGGAGAATATAGTCACAGAGATGTGGCATGCCATTTTCACAGTCCTAATGCATTAATGTTGCACTGGGGTGACTGAGAGGCCTGGGCTGGGCTGGTTACAGGCTTGATACCCACTCCAAAAAAACAATATAGAGGAAATAAAAAAAGAGAGAATATCACCACATGCCAAGAAGTGTTGTGTCACACAGTCAGCGGTGGGCCTGAGAGTCGAGAACAGTACATAGCCCTCCTCATTAAATTCTCGCAGTGGCGTTGGTTTTTACCCTTTAATGCTTGGGAGACGTGGGCTTCCTCCTCTGAGAAATGGGGACACGGGTTGTGGCGTCGGCTGCACAACCTAATTTGTCTTACTTCTGGGGAGGCTGTTTAAACTACAATGCCCTCTCTCGTTGCCCATCCCCCCCCCTCTCCCCCTCTTTCTCTCTCTGGCCACTCTCATTTATGCACTCAAGTAATGCATGCAGAGTACCACCAGTTACCCAATGCTGAATCTGCAGTGAAAAAGTGTGATGGTCAATGTTACACCACAGTCGTTTGTCATGGCTATAGTGAAAGTCAACCAGATTAATCCATCACAGATCATTATAGCACAAACAGCCCCAACTACCCAGTGTGAGTACTGGATGTACAGAACTTCTCACATCAAGAGAAACACTGCTGGATGGGTCTCTGGGGTGTGTCGTGACACATCATTCACAACATCCCTCTCTATCAATCAAAGTATGAGAGGACCGTTCCCAGAGACCACTTCAGCCTTTAAAGTATGCATCACCTTAAAAGTGCAATATGCAGAAATCACTCCGCCATTTCCTGGTTGCTTAAATTTGAATAGTTTGCCTAATTTGAGTTTGTGACAAAACAAGTTGTCATTGTGTATAGAATCATTGTACCATCTAAACCGCTGTGAAATATATTTTTCATTACCAATCTTTCATTTTCAGCTATTTGAAGCTGGCGTACCAAACCTGAAAGTAAAAGACGTAAAAACGAAACTTAAGAATGGGAAGCATATAAATAGTGCACATAGAACAGACGTACCACTTCTTAAAATTACTTTCAAGGAGAATGACAGATTTATAACTAACATTTCTATGAGAATTTGGTCGGGTCGCCCAAAAAAGTTACATTTTGCAGCTTTAAGCGATCGATGCGCCTCATGTCTTTCATTAATAATCTCATACAATTCATTAGATGGAATTCCCCTCAGAAGTGGGATTTGAGAGTCAGAGGAGTGTTCTGCTTGTTAAAGTCCTTTTGTTAAGATCACGCTTGGGAATGAGAGGGAGAGAATGAAAAAGTGAGGGGAAGGAGGGGAGAGAGAAATGCTTTACTTCTTCCTCAGAGCAGCAGAGCAGCACAAGGAGAGGTAGTGTTTAATGGGAACCCCATGGATTCTTTTGACATGCCACCTTTGGGTAATAAATGTGTTTGTTTTTTCAATAGAAACTTCCACTTCCCTTTCCTTGCGCCAAGCTTTAATTATCTGGCAATTTGAATACGGTGGCCTTTTCCTCTTACACGGCAGCGTTTCTGTGTAGTCATTCACCCCCACCATCAGCACCTGGTGTAGTCCACCACTATCATGGAGGAATGGGCCAAAATATCAGCATTCCTGTGCTGACACAGTGGAAGTTCATATGACTGAAAAATGTAGATAAAAAAATATACACCACCGTTTAAGAGTTTGGGGGTCACTTAGAAATGTCCATTAAAATAACATCAAATTGATCAGAAATATAGTGTAGACATTGTTAATGTTGTAAATGACTATTGTAGCTGGAAACGGCTGATTTTTTTTAATGGAATATCTACATACTGTAGGCGTACAGAGGCCCATTATCAGAAACCATCACTCCTGTGTTCCAATGGCACATTGTGTTAGCTAATCCAAGTTTATTATTTTAAAAGGCTAATTGATCATTAGAAAACCCTTTTGCAATTATGTCAGCAAAAAAAACTGTTCTGATTAAAGAAGCAATAATACTGGCTTCACAGAACAGCGTAAACTGGTTCTAATGAGAATAGAAAGAGGAGTGGGAGGCCCCGGTGCACAACTGAGTAAAAGGACAAGTAAAGTAGAGTGTCTAGTTTGAGAAACAGACGCCTTACAAGTCCTCAACTGGCAGCTTCATTAAATAGGACCCGCAAAACACCAGTCTCAACGTCAACACTGAAGGCGACTCCGGTATGCTGGCCTTCTAGGCAGAGTTCCTCTGTCCAGTGTCTGTGTTCCTTTCCCCATCTTAATCTTTTATTTTTTATTTGCCAGTCTGAGAAGTATTTTTCGTTGCACTCCTTCGTTGCACTCCTCTTTCTATTCTGGTTAGAGACAGTTTGCCCTGTGCTGTGAAGGGAGTAGTACACAGCGTTGTATGATATCTTCAGTTTCTTGCCAATTTCTCGCATGGAATAGACTGACGAGTTTCATAAGAAAGACTTTCTGGCCGTTTTGAGCCTGTAATCGAACCCACAAATGCTGATGCTCCAGATACTTAACTAGTCTAAAGAAAGCCAGTTTTATTGCTTCTTTAATCAGAACAACAGTTTTCAGCTGTGCTAACATAATTTGAAAAAGGGTTTTCTAATGATCAATTAGCCCTTTAAAATTATACACTTGGATTAGCTAATAATGGGCATCTGTACGCCTATGTAGATATTCCATAAAAAACTGCCGTTTTTAGCTACAATAGTAATTTACAACATTAACAATGTCTACACTGTATTTCTGATCAATTTGATGTTATTTTAATGGACAAAAGAATGTGCTTTTCTTTCAAAAACGAGGACATTTGTTTTTACTGATAACGTTTGAACATGTTATCAGTAAAAAAGACACCTGTCCAAAACCTCAAACAGTCACACTCCAAACTTCACTATGGCTAAGACCAAAGAGCTGTCAAAGGAAACCAGAAACAAAATTGTAGACCTGCACCAGGCTGGGAAGACTGAATCTGCAATAGGTAAGCAGCTTGGTTTGAAGAAATCAACTGTGGGAGAAATTATTAGGAAATGGAAGACATACAAGACCACTGATAATCTCCCTCGATCTGGGCTCCAGGCAAGATCTCACCCCGTAGGGTCAAAAGGGAAAGGGACCAGGACGACTGATCCGTGTAAAGAAAATGAATGAATGGGGCCATGTATCGTGAGATTTTGAGTGAAAACCTCCTTCCATCAGCAAGAGCATTGAAGATGAAACGTGACTGGATCTTTCAGCATGACAATGATCCCAAACACACCGCCCGGGCAGTGAAGGAGTGGCTTCGTAAGAAGCATTTCAAGGTCCTGGAGTGGCCTAGACAGTCTCCAGATCTCAACCCCATAGAAAATCTTTGGAGGGAGTTGAAAGTCTGTGTTGCCCAGCAACAGCCCCAAAACATCACTGCTCTAGAGGAGATCTGCATGGAGGAATGGGCCAAAATACCAGCAACAGTGTGTGAAAACCTTGTGAAGACTTACAGAAAACATTTGACCTCTGTCATTACCAACAAAGGGTATATAACAAAGTATTAAGATAAACTTTTGTTATTGACCAAATAATTATTTACCACCATAATATGCAAATAAATTAATTACAAATCCTACAATGTGATTTTCAACATTAACAATTTCTACACTTTTGTCTGTCAATTTGATGTTATTTTGATGATAAAACAGGCCTCTCTCATCTTTTTAAGTGGGAGAACTTGCACAATTGGTGGCTGACTAAATACTTTTTTGCCCCACTGTATATGTATGTATGTGTGTGTATATATATATATGTATATATATGTTTTGCAATTATGTGCTACAATAGTACATATAATATATAATGTACGGTTGACAACTCCATTGTGTCCTCCTCCCAGAGCGCTAAGAACCTTGATCTGTGATCCTGGAAGATCTCAAACTGTCGTTCTCAACTAACATCAAGGACCGGTGGCCCGTTCCTGTAAGGTTCATGCTGAAACATGGGGCCATGTATCGTGAGATTTTGTGAAACCCTGCCTCACCATCAGCAAGAGTCCATTGAGGCACTTGTCATCTCCCGTCTGGATCTTTCAGCATGGCTGGGCCCAAACACCTGCCTGTGCCATTAAACCCCTACAACTCATCCAGAAGCCGCAGCCCATCTGGTGTTGGCCTTCCCAAGTTCTCTCCAGATCTCACCCCCTCCTAGAAAATCTCTCCAGGGGCTTCCTGTTGCCGCATCCGCTACAAGACCATGGTGCTTGCCTACGGAGCTGTGGAGGAATGGCACCTCAGTACCTCCAGGCTCTGATCAGGCCCTACACCCAAATAAGGGCACTGCGTTCATCCACCTCTGGCCTGCTCGCCTCCCTACCACTGAGGAACAAAGTATTCAGCTCATCAAAACTTTTGCTGCTTGGCTCCCAAATAATGGAACAAACTCCCTCAATATGCCAGGATAAATCAATCAACCTTCCTACAATGACACCTGGAAACCCCACCTCTTTAAGGAATACCTATGATAGGATAATTAGTCCTTCTCACCCCTTTTAAAATACTTAGATGCACTATTGTGAAAGTGGTTGTTCCACTGGATGTCATATGTATGCACCAATTTGTGTGCTCTGGATAAGAGCGTCTGCTAAATGACTTAAATGTAAATGTAATAGGTTTAATATGCTAGAGGTGAGAGGTATCAGTACTACCCTCTAACTTGTAGTTAGAGTAGGAGAAGTAGGGTGTTAAAATGACAACCGCCTTTGGACTCAAAACCCCTCAGCTCAGCAGCTTGTTGGGACACTGTCACAGGAGATTAGTCACAAGAAGAGAGGTATGGATGGATGGAGAAGAAAATATAGAAAAATGACTGTACCTGACTCGGAGAAAAAACTATGCTGGCTTTCTGCTCAACTAGAGGCCGAAGCTCACCGGTGGCATGTTTTATTATTTCAATCAGTCCTCACTCCCTAGTGTGGATATTAAAAACAATCAGTGTTGCAAAGAGTGGAGATTAAGCCCAAACACTGGCTGGGTGTTTTCAGATAAAAATCAATTCTAAGGTCGATCTTCTTTTTCATTTCTTCTTAACTTGACAAGAGATTGCCTCTCTGGTTGGCCTGGCCTGATGACAGTTCACTCCAGATGGATGGACACGGAGATGAAGAAGGAGATGTGTGTTCTTATCTGCTGCTTCTACTGCTTCTGTCATCCGTCTCTCATCCCGTTGACCCCTTGTGTTCTGGACTCACTGGTTGGTGGGTGCTGTATCTTGTGGTGTCACTCCTCTGGTCTCATTCAAGTCTCTTGCTGTCTGATATTTCTATGTCCAATTGCATTGCATGTTATGACCTCTGAAGAACACAAAATGTACTCTCAAAATATGTGTTTACTGTAATCATATTTTTGCTCAATGTCACCCTGATGCGCTTTATATTAATATCTATCTATTGCACCATCTACAGTGTATCTCGTTCATCGTGATCACAGAGCGAGTGTGACACTCTGCCCTCTCTGATTGGCTCCGCTGCTTAACTGGAGGTGTTTGGCTCCTCAGTCCAGATGTTAAACAGATGGGCCTCACTAACATTACCCCTGGGGCTCACAGGTTTCCGCTCATGCTCTCTTTCCTTCTATCCCTCCTGGTCACTTACAGTTGAAGTCGGAAGTGTACATACACATTAGCCAAATACATTTAAACTCAGTTTTTCACAATTCCTGACATTTAATCCTAGTAAAAATTTGCTGTCATAGGTCAGGTAGAATCACCACTTTACTTTAAGAATGTGAAATGTCAGAATAATAGTAGAGAGAATTATTTATTTCAGCTTTTATTTATTTCATCACATTCCCAGTGGGACAAAAGTTTACAAACACTCAATTCGTATTTGGTGGCATTGCCTTGAAATGGTTTAACTTGGGTCAAACGTTTCGGGTAGCTTTCCTCAAGCTTCCCACAATAAGTTCTGGGATTCTTCCAATGGCATTGAGGAGTACACCACATCAGTCACTTGCTTTATCTATTTTTTGTTTGTTTGTTTTTTGTGAATTTTTCCCCTTTTTCTCCCCAATTTCGTGGTATCCAATTGTTGTAGTAGCTACTATCTTGTCGCATCGCTACAACTCCCGTACGGGCTCGGGAGAGATGAAGGTTGAAAGTCATGCGTCCTCCGATACACAACCCAACCAGCCGTATTGCTTCCTAACACAGCGCTCATCCAACCCGGAAGCCAGCCGGCCCGCCACAGGAGTCGCTGGTGCGCGATGAGACATGGGCATCCCTACCGACCAAGCCCTCCCTAACCCGGACGACGGACCTCCCGGTCGCGGCCGGTTATGACAGAGCCTGGGGGCGAACCCAGGTACTCTGATGGCACAGCTGGCGCTGCAGTACAGCAATCTTAACCACTGTGCCATCCGGGAGACCAGTCACTTGCTTTATCAATAAGTGCATCAAGGACGTCGTCCCCACAGTGACTGTCCATACATACCCCAACCAGAAGCCCTGGACTACAGGCAACATTCACACTGAGCTAAAGGGTAGAGCTGCTGCTTTCAAGGTGCGCGACTCTAACCCGGAAGCTTATAAGAAATCCTGCTATGCCCTCCGATGAACCATACATTGAACCAACAGGCAAAGCATCAATACGGGGCTAATATTGAATCGTACTACACCAGCTCCGACACTCGTCTTATGTTGCAGGGCTTGCAAACTATTACAGACTACAAAGGGAAGCACAGCTGCGAGCTGCCCAGTGACACGAGCCTACCAGACGAGCTAAATCACTTCTATGCTTGCTTCGAGGCAAGCAACACTGAGGCATGCATGAGAGCATCAGTTGTTCCAGGCGACTGTGTGATCATGCTCTCCGTACCTGACGTGAGTAAGATCTTTAAACAGGTCAACATTCACAAGGCTGCCGGTCCAGATGGATAGCCAGGACGTGTGCTCCTGGCATGTGCTGACCAGCTTTCAGGTGTCTTCACTGACATTTTCAACATGTCCCTGATTGAGTCTGTAATACCAACATGTTTCAAGCAGACCACCATAGTCCCTGTGCCGAAGAACATAATAGCTCACATCAACACCATTATCCCAGAAACCCTAGACCCACTCCAATTTGCCTACCGCCCAAGCAGATCCACAGATGATGCAATCTCTATTGCACTCCACACTGCCCTTTCCCACCTGGACAAAAGGAACACCTATGTGAGAATGCTATTCATTGACTAAAGCTCAGCTTTCAACACCATAGTACCCTCAAAGCTCATCACTAAGCTAAGGATCCTGGGACTAAACACCTTCCTCTGCAACTGGATCCTGGACTTCCTGACGGGCCGCCCCCAGGTGGTGAGGGTAGGTAGCAACACATCTGCCATGCTGATCCTCAACACTGGAGCCCCCCAGGGGTGCATGTTCAGTTCTCTCCTGTACACCAACGACTGCATGGCCAGGCATGACTCCAACACCAGCATTAAGTTTGCAGACGACAACAGTGGTAGGCCTGATCACCGACAACGATGAGACAGCTAACAGGGAGGAGGTCAGATACCTGGCTGGGTGGTGCCAGAATAACAACCTATACCTCTATGTAACCAAGACTTAGGAGATGATTGTGGACTACAGGAAATGGAGGACCGAGCACGCCCCCATTCTCATTGACAGGGCTGTAGTTGAGCAGGTTGAGACCTTCAAGTGCCTTGGTGTCCACATCACCAACAAACTAGAATGGTCCAAACACACCAAGACAGTCGTGAAGAGGGAACGGCAAAGCCTATTCCCCCTCAGGAAACTAAAAGGATTTGGCATGGGTCCTCAGATCCTCAAAAGGTTCAACAGCTGCAACATCTAGAGCATCACTGCCCAGTACGGCAATTGCTCGGCCTCCGACCGCAAGGCACTACAGAGGGTAGTGTGTACGGCCCAGTACATCGCTGGGGCTAAGCTGCCAGCCATCCAGGAGTGCAAAGTCTAGGACAAAAAAGCTTCTCAACAGTTTTTACCCCCAAGCCATAAGAATCCTGAACAGGTAATCAAATGGCTACCCGAACTATTTGCATTGTGTGCCCGCCCAACCCCACTTTTACGCTGCTGCTGCTCTCTGTTTATCATATATGCATAGTCACTTCATGTACACACTACCTCAATCAGCCCGGATAACCGGTGCCTCTATGTATGTCCTCATGATGCCATCTATTTTGTGAAATGCACCAGTCCCTCCTGCATCAAAGCACCCCCACAACATGATGATGCCACCCCCGTGCTTCACGGTTGGGATGGTGTTCTTCGGCTTGCAAGCCTCCACCTTTTTCCTCCAAACATAACGATGGTCATTATGGCCAAACAGTTATTTTTTTGTTTCATCAGACCAGAGGATATTTCTCCAAAAAGTACGATCTTTGTCCCCATGTGCAGTTGCAAACCGTAGTCTGCTTTTTTATGGAGGTTTTGGAGCAGTGGCTTCTTCCTTGCTGAGCGGCCTTTCAGGTTATGTTGATATAGGACTTGTTTTACTGTGGATATAAATACTTTTGTACCTGTTTGCTCCAGCATCTTCACAAGGTCCTTTGCTGTTGTTCTGGGATTGATTTGGACTTTGCACACGATCTTTGTCCCCATGTGCAGTTGCAAACCATAGTCTGCTTTTTTTATGGAGGTTTTGGAGCAGTGGCTTCTTCCTTGCTGAGCGGCCTTTCAGGTTATGTTGATATAGGACTTGTTTTACTGTGGATATAAATACTTTTGTACCTGTTTGCTCCAGCATCTTCACAAGGTCCTTTGCTGTTGTTCTGGGATTGATTTGGACTTTGCACACAATCTTTGTCCCCATGTGCAGTTGCAAACCATAGTCTGCTTTTTTATGGAGGTTTTGGAGCAGTGGCTTCTTCCTTGCTGAGCGGCCTTTCAGGTTATGTTGATATAGGACTTGTTTTACTGTGGATATACGTACGTTCATCTCTAGGAGACCGACTTGTGGAGGTCTACAATTTTTTTCTGAGGTTTTGGCTGATTTCTTTTGACTTTCCCATGATGTCTAGCGAATAGGCACTGAGTTTAAAGGTAGGCCTTGAAATAAATCCACAGGTACACCTCCAATTGATTCAAAGGATGTCTATTAGCCTATCAGAATCTTCTAAGCCATGACATCATTTTCTGGAATTTTCCAAGCTGTTTAAATGCAAAGTCAACTTAGTGTATGTAAACTTCTGACCCACTGGAATTGTGATTCAGAGAATTATAAGTGAAATAATCTGTCTGTAAACAATTGTTGTAAAAATGACTTGTGTCATGCACAAAGTAGATGTCCTAACCGACTTGCCAAAACGGTAGATTGTTAACAAGGAATTTGTGGAGTGGTTGAAAAACGAGTTTTAATAACTCGAACCTAAGTGTATGTAAACTTCCGACTTCAACTGTAGCTCTCTCTCTCGCTCTCTCCTTCTCTCTCTCATTTGCATTCTCTCTCAGTTTCTCTCGCTTGCTCTCTTCCCATTTTCTTTATTTTTCCTGTCTCTCACTCTTCTTTATTTTTCTTTCTCTTCCTCACTCCCTCTTTCTCTTTCTTTATTCCTCCCTCTCACCCCCTCAGATTTGATCTGTGAAATGGCAAGAGTGAGAACAGACTGAGGAGTGAGAGTAGAGATTTCCAGGCAGGATTGCGCCAGGCTCGGTCCCATTCCTCAACGGTAGACAAGCGCCTGTGTTCAACCTGAAACCCCTCTGGATTTACGCTGGGGCTGCAGCCATCTTTCTTCCGTTAATCACCCCGGGGCTGTGCGCTATCTCGCCCGTCCTAGGGCCGATGGATGACCCGCGGGGGAAATCGAATGGAACGCAGCCAAATCTGACGCTCCAGAACACTTTCTAGGTGCTACACAGAGACGCATTCTGCAAAGACTCAGGAAGTTTAGTGATCTCAATGGAGTTTGTAGAATTAGAGCTACTTTGATATGCAAAAATCATGGTCGGCATCCTTGAGCAAACCTTTTTCTTTTGCATCCAAAAAATGCTTTGTCCAAAATATCAGTCATTTTAGATTATTTATACAGCAGACACTTTCATTCATGTGAAGCAGATGTATTCCTGTGATGTTACCAGAGCTGGGCCTTGAACCTCTAAATACTGAGAGGGCACCTAATTAAAAAATAATAATGAATCATTTTATAGAAAGACAATGACTTACTTAATTCAAAATAATAATGAAATATCTCATTAGTGTAGTTAGATAAACCCCTGAAACATTCCTCCAAACTCACTACATGCATCCCTAACTCCTTCCTTTTCTCTCATCACTTTTACTTTCTTCCTGTCTACCAACCTCTCACTCAATGAATCTATCCTCTGTATCTCTAGTTTTTCTGCTCCTCCCTTTCTCTCTCGCTCTCTCTGCTCCTCCCTTTCTTTCTGTCTCTCTCTCGCTCTCTCTCTATTTCTCTTATTTCTGCTCCTCTCTCTCTCTCTCTTTCTCGCTTGCTGTCTCTTTTTTCTGTTCTACTCTCTACCCTGTGTCTTTCAGGGCCTTTGGTGCTCGGCCAATGAAAAGGCTCTCAGGCGGTGTCACTCTGAGGATCTCCACAGTGACAGAATGTTGACAGGCGTTGGGCGAACGATCCAACAGGAAAATCAAATTACCATTAAGCAGGACCCGGGCCCCAGCCTCCACATGACTGCAGGGCCTATTACCTCAAATTAACAGAGACACTCAGAGACAGATCCCCCGCTTTCTGCCTTTCTCTGGTCACGAACACAAAGTCCTTGCCTCAAACCCTTTTCACACTTTGCCCAACTAACTTCTGATAGTTATAGATATGTGAATCCAAGCCTTCATCAGGCTGTAAGTCACTCATATGATCTGTGTTTATTTTACTGTGTGACTGGGTTTTTGAGTTGCAGATACATTGTACCAGAATGCTTGGGGAAGAATGTGTTTTCCATTATAGTGTTATGTTGAGTTGTAGGTGGATAAAGATGTAAGGTGATTGACAGAACTACAGAATAAGTGCAGTGCCGTGAAAAAGTATTTGCACCCTTTCGGATTTTCAAAATGTTTGCATATTTTTTGCCAGTTAATGTTATCAGATCTTCAACCAAACACTGATATTAGATAAAGAGAATACCAAAACAAATGTATACTTTAAAAAAATTATTTTTATGAACCAAGTTATGCAACTTCCAATTCCCCTGTGTAAAAAAAGTAATTGCTTCCTTACACTCAACAACTGGTTGTGCCACTTTTAGCTGCAATGACTGTCACCAAATGCTTCCTCTAGTTGTTAATCAGTCACTCACGTCGCTGTGGACAAATTTTGGCCCACTTCTGCATGCAGAACTGCTTTAAATCAGCGACATTTGTGGGTTTTAAAGCATGAACTGCTCGTTTCAAGTCCCGCCCCAAAATCAATTGGGATTAGGTCTGGACTTTGACTAGACCATTCCAAGACTTCAAATTTGTTGCTTTTCAACACTTTTTTTTATGTAGACTTGATTGTGTGTTTTGGATCATTGTCTTGCTGCATGACCAAGCTACTCTTCAGCTTCAGCTCACAGATGGATGGCCTGACATTCTCCTGTAGAATTCTCTGACGCAGAACAGAATTCATGGTTGCTTTTTATTAAGACAAGTAGTACAGGTTCTGGGGCAGCAAAGCATCCCCAAACCATCACACTACCACCACCATGCTTGACCGTTGGTATGAGGTTCGTACTATGGAACGCAGTGTTTGGTTTTAGCCAGACATAATGGGACCCATCTCTTCCAAAAAGTTGACTTAAGTTTGTCAAAAACACCTGGATGATCATCAAGACTCCTGGAAGAATGTTCTATGGACAGATGAGTGAAAAGTATAACTTTTTGGATGACATGGGTCCCATTATGCCTGTCAAGTTGACCCAAAGAGGAAAACGACGGTACAGGGACAAAGTGGAGTTGCATTTCAACGGCTCAGACATGAGACATATGTGGCAGGGACTCCAGACAGTCATGGATTATAAAGTGAAAGCCAGCCACATCAGAAACACCGACAACTCGTTCCCGGATGAGCGAAACACCTTTTTCTCCCGCTTCAAGAAAAACAGCATTGAGCGGCCGACGCGGGTCCCCAGCGCTTACAAGGACCGTGTGCTCTCATTCTCCGTCGCCGATGTGAGTAAGTCATTTAAGCATGTTAACCCTTGCAAGGTTGCCGGCCCAGATGCTATCCCAAGCTGCGTTTTTAGAGCATGTGCAGACCAGCTGGCTGGAGTGTTTACTAACATGTTCAATCTGGACAGGACCCAAGAATACAAAGGTAACTCACCTATCACCCTGTAGCACTCACTTCTGTCATCATGCTTTGAGAGGCTAGTTAAGTACCTTAACACCTTCGCTTGACTCGACATCATAGACCCACTACAATTTGCATATCGTCCCAACAGATCCATGGACGACACAATCGGCAATCAACTTTTCCTAGAGTGACCCCAACATGAGAAAAGTGAAACATCGCCTTTGTTCATATTTCCATGAAAGCTGTACTCCACCTGGGTACAAAGATTGTCTTAGGGTCATTTTTGACCAGGCAGTCATAAAATAATTTACACACCACAAAAACCACACACACAGTGAGATTATGTATGCTACTGATTGAACTCAGACAAAACTAAAACTTTCTTGTGCATGTGCAGCATCTCCCCTCCACGACCCCACACATGACCCAAGTTCACAGACAAAATATACACAATTTCAGACAAAATAAAAATGTATTGAAAGCATTGTTTACTAATGGCGAATGCAGTCAGAGGCTATAAAAGTGCTACAGATGACAGTCCCCCCAGTTCTCTCTTTGCTGAAGCCATGAGTGCATGTTTCAGTGCCCAACAGGTCGTAGATCTTTGTTTTTCAGATGTCCAGGAGGAACAAGAGAACAATCATTTAGAAGAGGAGGAGGTATCTGAAGAAGATTTTGGAAGAATACAACCCAGAGCACAATGCATCATCTTCAGATGAAGAAGAAATCCCCCAAGCTGAAAGAAAGACATTTTTGTCTAAGATAAGCAAAATAACATGGTTCTTGTCACCATATTTGCCATGACCAGGACATCGCCTCAACATTCTACATCATCACACCAGCCATCGAAAAAAATCATCCTGGAGATGACACATTTGGAGGGTTTCCGTAAATGAGGAAACAACTGGAAAAGGATGGATGAGATTGACCTGTGTACCTACAAAGGGCTGCTAATCTTAGCGGGTGTGTATAGGTCCCGAGGCAAGGCTACATGTAGTCTCTGGGATGCAGAGAGTGGAAGGGCGATTTTCCGTGCCACGATGCCACTGAAAGTCTTTGACACTTTCTCAAGAATGCTACGATTTGATAACCGTGAGTCAAGACCTGCAAGGCGTGTGAGACACAAACTGGCAGCCATAAGCGAGGTCTGGGAGAAATGGGTGGAGCGTCTGACATTCCTATACAACCCTGGGCCTGAAGTAACAGTGGATGAGCACTTTAGTAAAGAAAGCATTTATGACAGGTGTGTATCCACTGATTAAATGCAGTCTTTCTACATTGTGAAGAGGGAAAACCTAGATATTCACAAAGTTTGTGATGAATGACAGGTTGTTTCTTCAGGCATTTGGGGTTTAAAATTCAATTAAGCTGCTTTATTTTATGGGTTTTATGGGTCATTTTCGACCCTTAGGACAAGGGGAGTATACAGAATGTTAAGCTTCTTATGGCTGCAGGGGCACTATTGAGTAGCTTGGATGAAAGGTGCCCAGAGGTGCCCAGAGTAAACGGCCTGCTCCTCAATCTAAGTTGCTAATATATGCATATTATTATTGGTATTGGATAGAAAACACTCTGACGTTTCTAAAACTGTTTGAATGATGTCTGTGAGTATAACAGAACTCATATGGCAGGCAAAAACCTGAGAAGAAATCCAAACAGGAGGTGAGAAATCTGAGGTTGGTATATTTTCAACCCATTCCCTATTGAAATCCCATTTGGATATGAATGAAGATTCACTTCCTAGGGCTTCCACTAGATGTCAACCGTCTATAGAAATTTGAATGAGGCTTCTACTGTGTTGTGGGACTGAATAAGAGGGGAATGAGTCAGACTACTGGCAGTCAGCCATTTCCCTGTCACACGCATACCACATGATATCTTCCTGCGTTCCGTTCCTCCTCAAGACACAAAGGAATTCTCTGGTTGAAACTTTATTGTAGATTTAAAACATCCTAAAGATTGATTATGTACTTAGTTTGAAATGTTTCTTCGACCTGTAATATAACTTTTTGAAGTTTTTGTTAGAAGATATGGTCAACCAGCACCAGTGTTTTGGATAGGTGTACCAAACGCACAGACAAAAGTAGCTAATTGGACATAAATAACGGACAATATCGAACAAGTCAAGCATTTATTGTGGACCTGGGATTCCTGGGAGTGCATTCTGATGAAGATCATCAAAGGTAAGGGAATATTCATCATGGAATTTCTGGTTTCTGTTAACTCCAACATGGTGGCTAATTTGACTATTGTTCTGAGCACCGTCTCAGATTATTGCATGGTTTGCTTTTTCCGTAAAGTTTAAAAAAAATCTGACACAGCAGTTGCATTAAGGAGAGCTATACAGTGGGGCAAAAAAGTATTTAGTCAGCCACCAATTGTGCAAGTTATCCCACTTAAAAAGATGAGAGAGGCCTGTAATTATCATCATAGGTATACTTCAACTATGGCAGACAAAATGAGAAAAAAAAATCTAGAAAATCACATTGTAGGATTTTTAATGAATTTATTTGCAAATTATGCTGGAAAATAAGTATTTGGTCAATAACAAAAGTTTATCTCAATACTTTGTTATATACCCTTTGTTGGCAATGACAGGGGTCAAACATTTTCTGTAAGTCTTCACAAGGTTTTCACACACTGTTGCTGGTATTCTGGCCCATTCCTCCATGCAGATCTCCAATTTGTAAGTCGCTCTGGATAAGAGCGTCTGCTAAATGACTTAAATGTAATGTAAATGTAATCTCCTCTAGAGCAGTGATGTTTTGGGACTGTTGCTGGGCAACACAGACTTTCAACTCCCTCCAAAGATTTTCTATGGGGTTGAGATCTGGAGACTGGCTAGGCCACTCCAGGACCTTGAAATGCTTCTTACGAAGCCACTCCTTCGTTGCCTGGGCGGTGTGTTTAGGATCATTGTCATGCTGAACGTTTCATCTTCAATGCCCTTGCTGATGGAAGGAGGTTTTCACTCAAAATCTCACGATACATGGCCCCATTCATTCTTTCCTTTACACAGATCAGTCGTCCTGGTCCCTTTGCAGAAAAACAGCCCCAAAGCATGATGTTTCCACCCCCATGCTTCACAGTAGGTATGGTGTTCTTTGGATGCAACTCAGCATTCTTTGTCCTCCAAACACGACACGTTGAGTTTTTACCAAAAAGTTATATTATGGTTTCATCTGACCATATGACATTCTCCCAATCTTCTTCTAGATCATCCAAATGCTCTCTAGCAAACTTCAGACGGCCCTGGACATGTACTGGCTTAAGCAGGGGGACACGTCTGGCACTGCAAGATTTGAGTCCCTGGCGGCGTAGTGTGTTACTGATGGTAGGCTTTGTTACTTTGGTCCCAGCTCTCTGCAGGGCATTCACTAGGTCCCCCCGTGTGGTTCTGGGATTTTTGCTCACCGTTCTTGTGATCATTTTGACCCCACGGGGTGAGATCTTCCGTGGAGCCCCAGATCGAGGGAGATTATCAGTGGTCTTGTATCTCTTCCATTTCCTAATAGTTGATTTCTTCAAACCAAGCTGCTTACCTATTGCAGATTCAGTCTTCCCAGCCTGGTGCAGGTCTACAATTTTGTTTCTGGTGTCCTTTGACAGCTCTTTGGTCTTGGTCATAGTGGAGTTTGGAGTGTGACTGTTTGAGGTTGTGGACAGGTGTCTTTTATACTGATAACAAGTTCAAACAGGTGCCATTAATACAGGTAACGAGTGGAGGACAGAGGAGCCTCTTAAAGATGAAGTTACAGGTCTGTGTGAGCCAGAAATCTTGCTTGTTTGTAGGTGACCAAATACTTATTTTCCACCATAATTTGCAAATAAATTCATAAAAAATCCTACAATGTGATGTCTGTCATAGTTGAAGTGTACCTATGATGAAAATTACAGGCCTCTCTCATCTTTTTAAGTGGGAGAACTTGCACAATTGGTGGCTGACTAAATACTTTTTTTGCCCCACTGTATCTATAATTCCATATGTATAACTTGTATTATCATCTACATTTATGATGAGTATTTCTGTTGAATCGATGTGGCTATGCAAAATCACTGGATGAACGTAACGCGCCAATGTAAACTTAGATTTTTTTATATAAATATGAACTTTACCAAACAAAACATACACGTATTGTTTAACATGAAGTCCTATGATTGTCATCTGACGAAGATCATCAAAGGTTAGTGATGCATTTTATCTCTATTTGTGCTTTTTGTAACTCCTATCTTTGGCTGGAAAAATTTTGTTTTTTCTGTGGCTTGGTGGTGGGAAAACGGACAATGTGGTGGGATTAACAATAAGATTACCTTTAAAACGGTATAAGATACATGTATGTTTGAGGAATTTTAATGATGAGATATCTGTTGTTTTGAATTTGGCGCCCTGGACTTTCACTGGCTGTTGTCATATCATCCCGTTAACGGGATTGCAGCACAAAGAGGTTTCAGACTATACAAGGGTTAAACACAGGCACCCCCAAGTGGTGTGTGCTCAGCTCCCTCCTGTACTCCCTGTTCACCCATGACTGCGTGGCCATGCACGTCTCAAACTCAATCACCAAGGACAACGGTGGTAGGCCTGTTTACCAATTACGATGAGACAGCCAGGAAAATAACCTCTCCCTCAACATCACCAAATCGAAGGAGCTGATCGTGGGCTACAGGAGACAGCAGAGAGAGCACACCCCCCACCCACATCGACAGGGCCGCAGTGGAGAGGGTCAAAATCTTTAAGTTCCTTGGCGTGTACATCACTGACAACCTAAAATAGCCCTTTCATACAGACAATGTGGTGAAGAAGGCGCAACAGTGCCTCTTCAAACTCAGGAAGCAAAACATATGTGGCTTGGCCCCTTAGACCCTCGTGAACTTCTACAGATGCAGCATTGAGAGCATCCTGTCGGGCTGTATCAACGCCTGGAATGGCAATCGCACTGTCCGGAACTGCAGGGCTCTGCATCACCAGGGGGCACACTGCCTGCCCTTCAGGACATCTACAGCACCTGGTGTCACATGAAGGCCAAGAAGATCATCAAGGCCCTCAACCACCTGAGCCATGGCCTGTTCACCCCACTACCATCTAGAAGGTGAAAACTGTACGGGTGCATCAAAGCTGGGACCAAGAGACTGAGAAAAAAGCTTCTATCTCCTGGCCATCAGACTGTTAAACAGTCACCACAAGCCTTAGTCACTGTTCTAGCTGGCTACCACCAAGTGACACTGGTCACTTTAATAATGTTGACATACTGTTTTACCCACTTTATATGTATATACTGTGTTGTAGATAAGGCTCATCGTATATAACAATTGCTGTACACACTTTCTATTCATATACTGTCTATACTGGCTTGACACATCATTATACAATACATTCTGAAAGTATTCAGACCCCTTGACTTTTTCCACATTTTGTTACCCTACAGCCTTATTCTAAAATTGATTAAATCATTTTCTCCCCTCATCAATTTACACACAATACCCCATAATGACAGAGCAAAAACATTTGTTTTTATTTGCAAAAACATTTGTTTTTATTTTTTATAAATGTGCAAAAAAATTCTAAAAAGCTGTTTTTGCTTTGTCATTATGGGAAATTGTGTGTAGATTAAATAAATGTTTTTCCTCTTCAATCTATTTTAGACCATAACCCTAAAACACAAGGCCAAATAAGTTTCTTAGTGGCCTAGTTAAAGTTTAGGAAATGGCTGTCTAGCAATGAATAACAACCACCTTGACAGAGGTTAAATAATTTGTATATTGTACAATCCAGGTGTGCAAAGCTCTTAGGGACTTACCCAGAAAAGGTGATTCCAACATGTATTGACTCGAGGGGGGGGGGGGTGGGGGGAATCCTTGCGTAATTGAGATAATGTATTGAAAATTAAATACATTCACAAACATTTCCAAAAACATGTTTTTAATTTGTCATTATGGGGTATTGTGTGTAGATGGCTGAGAGAAAAAATATGTTTCATCCATCAGGCTGTATTGTAGAATAAGTTGAGGGGTATGAATACTGTCTGAAGGCACTGTACAGGGAGTACCATTACCAGATCAATGTGCAGAGGCATGAGGTATTTGAGGTAGATATGTACATGGAGGCAGGTTAAAGTGACTAGGCACCAGGTTAGTGATAATTAAAGTAAAATAAAGAACAGAGTAGCAGCAGCAAATGTTTTGTGTAAAAGTGTTTGTGTGTGATTGTGTGTGTGTGTGTGTCATTTGTGTATGTATGTGTGTTTGTGTCGGTATGCGTGTGTGTGTGCGTGCGTATGTAGTGCATGTGCATGTGTGTGGGAGTGCCAATGTAGTGTGTGTGTGTGTGTGTTTGTACACTGTATATGGTGTGTGTATATACATAGTCTATTGAGTGTACGTAGGGTGAGTGCAAGATAGAATCAGTGCAGATCCAGTTCCTTGCAATGTATTCATCCCCCTTGGCGTTTTTCCTATTTTGTTGCATTACAACCTGTAATTTAAATAGATTTTTATTTGGATTTCATGTAATGGACAACACAAAATAGTCCAAATTGGTGAAGTGAAAATACTTGTTTCCAAAAATTAAAATAAATTAAAAACGGAAAAGTGGTGCGTGCATATGTGTTCACCCCCTTTACGATGAAGACCCTAAATAAGATCTGGTGCAACAAATTACCTTCAGAAGTCACATAATTAGTTAGATTGCACACAGGTGGACTTTAATTTTTACATGATCTGTCACATGATCTGTGAATATATACACCTGTACTGAAAAGCCCCAGAGTCTGCAACACCACTAACCAAGGGGCACCACCAAGCAAGTGGCACCATGAAGACCAATGAGCTCTCTAAACAGGTCAGAGACAAAGAGAAGTACAGATCAGGGTTGGGTTATAAAAAAGTATCAGAAACGTTGAACATCCCACGGAGCACCATTTAAATCCATTATTAAAAAAAATGAAAGAATATGGCACCACAACAAACCTGCCAAGAGAGGGCCGCCCACCAAAACGCACAGACCAGGCAAGGAGGGCATTAATCAGAGAGGCAACAAAGAGACCAAAGATAACCCTGAAGGCGCTGTAAAGCTCCACAGCGGAGATCGGAGAATCTGTCCATAGGACCACCTTAAGCCGTACACTCCACAGAGCTGGGCTTTACGGAAGAGTGGCCAGAAAAAAGCCATTGCTTAAAGAAAAAAATAAGCAAACACATTTGGTGTTTGCCAAAAAGCATGTGGGAGACTCCCCAAACATAGAGAAGAAGGTACTCTGGTCAGATGAGACTAAAATGTAGCTTTTTGGCCATCAAGGAAAACGCTATGTCTGGCGCAAACCCACACCTCGCATCACCCCTAGAACACCATCTCCACAGTGAAGCATTCTGGTGGCAGCATCATGCTGTGGGGATGTTTTTCATCGTCAGGGACTGGGAAACTGGTCAGATTTGAAGGACTGATGGATGGCGCTAAATACAAGGAAATTCTTGAGGGAAACCTGTTTCAGTCTTCCAGAGATTTGAGACAGGGACGGAGGTTCACCTTCCAGTAGGACAATGTCCCTAAGCATACTGCTAAAGCAACACTTGAGTGGTTTAAGAAACATTTAAATGTCTTGGAATGGCCTAGTCAAAGCCCAGACCTCAATCCAATTGAGAATCTGTGGAATGACTTAAAGATTGCTGTACACCATCAGAACCCATCCAACTTGAAGGAGCTGGAGCAGTGTTGCCTTGAAGAATGGACCAAAATCCCAGTGGCTAGATGTACCAAGCTTATAGAGACTTGCAGCTGTAATTGCTGCAAAAGGTTGCTCTAACAAAGTATTGACTTTGCGGGGGTGAATAGTTATGCACGCTTAAGTTTTCTGTTTTTTTGTCATATTTCTTGCTTTTTTCACAATAACAAATATGTTGCATCTTCAAAGTGGTAGGCATGAAGTGTAAATCAAATGATACAAGCCTCCAAAAAAATCTATTTTAATTCCATGTTGTAAGGCAACAAAATAGGAAAAATGCCAAGGGAGGTGAAAACATTCGCAATCCACTATAGTTTGGGTACCATTAACTGACTATTTATCAGTCTGGCTATTTAGCAATCTTTTGGCTTGGGGGAAGAAGCTGTCTCGGAGCCTATAATGTTTGCCGAACACGTGGCTCGGGCCTTTAGCAATTATTTTGGGCTTTCCTCTGACACCACCTGATATAGAGGTCCTGGATGGCAGGGAGCTCGGCCCCAGTGATGTACTGGGCTGTCCGCACCACTAGCTGTAGAGCTTTGCAGTCAAGGGGGGTGCATTTTCCATACCAAGCGGTGATACAGCCAGTCAAGATGCTCTCAGTGGTGCAGCTGTAGAACCTTTTGAAGATCTGAGGGCCCATACCAAATCTTTTCATTCTCCTGAGGTGGAAGAGGTGCTGCTGTGCTCTCTCCGTGACTGTGCGGGTGTGTGTGGACCATGTTAAATCCTTAGTGATGTAGACGCCAAGGAACTTGAAGTCTCGACCCGCTCCACAACAGCCCCATCGATGTGGATGGGGGCGTGCTGTCCGCTGTATCCTATAGTCCAATTGAATAGCCCTTTGTAGGATGTGTCTTTGTTTAAACAAACAAATGAATCAGAATATTTAGATATTCAATATAACAAGAGACTGAGCCCTGCTCCGCTCTCTAATATTAGAGATGGGAGAAGCACATCTCAGTAAGTCCAGGAAATATGTATGGCTTACGCATCAAAAGGCTGAGCTGAGAACTTTGTGTATTGTTGAAATAATTATTATATTTGTGAGTCATTAGAGTGTGGACTCCTTAATCTCTCTTGTGTCTTGCTAGATCACCAATGCAGAAAACATCACCCTAGGAACATAGAGTTATGGAATTTTTCACAGCAATGTTTATAGATTGTGTCATTTAGTTATCCTGTTTCATACAGAGAGAGAGCGAGAGAGAAACATTATCCAAAGCTGTCGTTAAGTTCAGCCCCGGTTGCTGTGGATACAGACTTTATTTTTCATTCACCGTCACATACTGTACATCTGCTCTGCTCTGTAATATTTTATGAGCAACACCTTTTTACTCAGAATCTCATTGTTCTTGGAAGCAGAAATTATAATTGTCTGAATGCTAATGACAACATAACTTGTAAATTATCCTGTAGCCCTTTTATTGTTTCGACATCCCACAGAGGATGTACTTCTCAATGGTCCTATATATTCTACTTAACCTTTTTACTGCAGTGTTCTAAATCAAGGACACACAGTGTTTCTTGGTAGTCTTAAAAACAAATATTTGGAAACCAAAGTATACACTTCACACACATGGTTATGGGCTTCAAAAAAGACACCTGTACCATGTCAGATATAGAGTTGAAAGGTATTCCATTTTGAGTTTGCATCCCAGATCCTCACAAGCTCTGTCAGGTTGGATGGGGAGCATCAACGCACAGCTATTTTCAGGTTTCTCTAGAGATGTTCGATCAGGTTCAAGTCCTGGATCTGGCTGGGCCACTCAAGCACATTCAGAGACTTGTCCCATAGCCACTCCTGCGTTGTCTTGGCTGTGGGCTTAGGGTCGGTGTCCTGTTGGAAGGTGAACCTTCGGCCCCAGTCTGAGGTACTAGCGCTCTGGAGCAGGTTTTCATCAAGGATCTCACTATACTTTGTTCCATTCATCTTTCCCTCGATCTTAACTATTCTCCCAGTCCCTGCCCCTGAAAAACTTCCCCACATCATGATGCTGCCACCACCATGCTTCACCGTAGGGATGGTGCCAGGTTTCTTCCAGACACTTGGCATTCAGGTCAAAGAGTTCAATCTTGGTTTCATAAGACCAGATAATATTGTTTCTCATGGTCTGAGAGTCCTTTAGATGCCTTTTGGCAAACTCCAAGCGGGCTGTCGAGCCTTTTACTGAGGAGTGGCTGCCGTCTGGCCACTCTACCATAAAGGCCTGATTTGTGGAGTGCTGCAGAGATACAGTGCCTTGCGAAAGTATTCGGCCCCCTTGAACTTTGCAACCTTTTGCCACATTTCAGGCTTCAAACATAAAGATGTGAAGAATCAACAACAAGTGGGACACAATCATGAAGTGGAACGACATTTATTGGATATTTCAAACTTTTTTAACAAATCAAAAACTGAAAAATTGGGCGTGCAAAATGATTCAGCCCCCTTAAGATAATAGTTTATAGCGCCACCTTTTGCTGCGATTACAGCTGTAAGTCGCTTGGGGTATGTCTCTATCAGTTTTGCACATTGAGAGACTGAAATGTTTTCCCATTCCTCCTTGCAAAACAGTTCGAGCTCAGTGAGGTTGGATGGAGAGCATTTGTGAACAGCAGTTTTCAGTTCTTTCCACAGATTCTTGATTGGATTCAGGTCTGGACTTTGACTTGGCCATTCTAACACCTGGATATGTTTATTTTTGAACCATTCCATTGTAGATTTTGCTTTATGTTTTGGATCATTGTCTTGTTGGAAGACACATCTCCGTCCCAGTCTCAGGTCTTTTGCAGACTCCATCAGGTTTTCTTCCAGAATGGTCCTGTATTTGGCTCCATCCATCTTCCCATCAATTTTAACCATCTTCCCTGTCCCTGCTGAAGAAAAGCAGGCCGAAACCATGATGCTGCCACCACCATGTTTGACAATGGAGATGGTGTGTTCAGGGTGATGAGCTGTGTTGCTTTTACGCCAAACATAACTTTTTGCATTGTTGGCAAAAAGTTCAATTTTGGTTTCATCTGACCAGAGCACCTTCTTCCACATGTTTGGTGTGTCTCCCAGGTGGCTTGTGGCAAACTTTAAACAACACTTTTTATGGATATCTTTCAGAAATGGCTTTCTTCTTGCCACTTTTCCATAAAGGCCAGATTTGTGCAATATACGACTGATTGTTGTCCTATGGACAGAGTCTCCCACCCCAGCTGTAGATCTCTGCAGTTCATCCAGAGTGATCATGGGCCTCTTGGCTGCATCTCTGATCAGTCTTCTCCTTGTATGAGCTGAAAGTTTAGAGGGACGGCCAGGTCTTGGTAGATTTGCAGTGGTCTGATACTCCTTCCATTTCAATATTATCACTTGCACAGTGCTCCTTGGGATGTTTAAAGCTTGCGAAATCTTTTTGTATCCAAATCCGGCTTTAAACTTCTTCACAACAGTATCTCGGACCTGCCTGGTGTGTTCCTTGTTCTTCATGATGCTCTCTGCGCTTTTAACGGACCTCTGAGACTATCACAGTGCAGGTGCATTTATAGGGAGACTTGATTACACACAGGTGGATTGTATTTATCATCATTAGTCATTTAGGTCAACATTGGATCATTCAGAGATCCTCACTGAACTTCTGGAGAGAGTTTGCTGCACTGAAAGTAAAGGGGCTGAATAATTTTGCACGCCCAATTTTTCAGTTTTTGATTTGTTAAAAAAGTTTGAAATATGCAATAAATGTCGTTCCACTTCATGATTGTGTCCCACTTGTTGTTGATTCTTCACAAGAAAATACAGTTTTATATCTTTATGTTTGAAGCCGGAAATGTGGCAAAAGGTCGCAAAGTTCAAGGGGGCCGAATACTTTCGCAAGGCACTGTAGTTGTCCTTCTGGAAAGTTCTCCCATCTCTCCAGAGGAACTCTGGAGCTCTGTCAGAGTGACCATTGGATTCTTGGTCACCTCCCTGACCCAGGCCCTTCTCCCCCAATTGCTCAGTTTGACTGGGCGGTCAGCTCTACGAAGAGTCTTGGTGGTTCCAAACTTCTTCCATTTAAGAATGATGGAGGCCCCTTTGTTCTTGGGTACCTTTAATGCTGCAGAAATATTTTGGTACCCTTCCCCAGATCTGTGCATCAACATAATCCTGTCTTGGCACTCTCGGGACAATTCCTTCAACCTCATGGCTTGGTTTTTGCTCTGTCATGCCCTGTCAACTGT
Source organism: Oncorhynchus gorbuscha (assembly GCF_021184085.1). Classification (NCBI taxonomy): domain Eukaryota; kingdom Metazoa; phylum Chordata; class Actinopteri; order Salmoniformes; family Salmonidae; genus Oncorhynchus; species Oncorhynchus gorbuscha. The sequence goes on from NC_060190.1 coordinate 55,843,140, forward strand.
GGGACCTTATATAGATAGGTGTGTGCCTTTCCAAATCATGTCCAATCAATTGCATTTACCACAGGTGGACTCCAATCAAGTTGTAGAAACATCTCAAGGATAATCAATGGAAACAGGATGTGCCTGAGCTCAATTTCGAGTGTCATAGCAAGGGGTCTGAATACCTATATAAATATATTTTTTTATAGAAATTTGTAATATATGTGCTAATATTTCTAAAAACCTGTTTTTGCTTTGTCATTATGGGGTATTGTGTGTAGATTGATGAGGAAAAACATTTATTTAATCCATTTTAGAATAAGCTGTAATGTAACAAAATGTGGAAAAATGCACTGTATACATGCATATACATATGTCTTGTTCTTTCCTTTCACTCTCATGTCTGTGTGTGGATGTTCTGTGCGGTTTTTAAAGGGAGAGTTACTCTGAGTTGTGTGTGTGTGCCCCCTACGTGGGCTGGATTTTGGGATTAGGGGTGAGATCCTGCCCCGTGTTGTGTGGTTGGTGTCAGTCATCTGCGGGAATGTTTCATGCTCCCAGATTCTGGACACTGATAGACATGCTGCATTTGTCCCTTTGTTGGCATGATATGCTTTTCATTTCTCTGACTAATCTCTCCAGCTCACGCCTGTAAACTGAACGGCCCAAGACACAGTTATCAATCCAAACAGACAAATGTCATATTTAAGCTGCTTGTCTGTGCTGGATTGTGCACTCTGTCTATAAAACTGTGGCCATTTCAGGTTTATCGTCTTAATCTTTGTTTTTCATTATCGTTCATTTTTCCCCTGGGCTCAGTGAAATGACCATTTCACCAGGGAGACTGATATAGGATAGAATCCTCTCTCATAGTAGGCTACATTCTGGAAGTAGAGCAGAGTGGATTCTGATGCCATATGGCTGAAACACAAAATGGTGGAAATATATTTTGCTTTGGGAGATTTAGGAGATTTGGGAGTGTGTGTGTGTTTGTGTGTGCCTGTGTTCGTGTGTGTACGTGTGTATGAAATTGACATTTATATACTGACTTGGGTGGGTTTAACATTATCAGGGATCATGAATTGGACATCCATGTGACCAGATCAAAAGTGTGAGCTCATCTCCTCATTTTGGCATCCTCCACACTCAGTTCAGCCCGTCCCTCTCAGCCTTTGGAACTCACTGACAGTGTCTTATCAATTTAAAACAACCTTGGCCTGGCAACAGTGGGTTTCAACAGACTGGCAGAACATAACTCTTTGGAGGTTCTTTAAAGAAGCTCTTGTTGTATGATGTGTGATTGAAGCTGGTCAGACACACTAGTGCCTAGCAACAGAGTGTAGACTGCAGATATGAGTTTCCGGATACGGGTGGGGCACCGGCTAAGAGGGTCATAACTAAGAAGCAGACCAACAAAGCTGCAGTCAATTGCCAGGCTGCATCGTGAACCAAAATACACATACTGTAGTTTCAGTTTCAGCTCAAAACACCAGGTTTTCTAGTCTGGTTCAATTGGCTTTATGTTACTCATGAAAACAAAAGCATGATGGCCAAGCTAATGTGTGAACATAGTGGCAGTGATAGCGGAATTTGAATGTAGCCCAGTTATTAGAAAAAGGCACAATGCCCAGTCTGTGAGAGCTTGTAGCCCAAGATAGGCAGATGTTATTCTAGCACATCCAGCGTTGAGCTGGAGTAGAATACCGAACAGCCATTTTATTGTGCAGTTTCTCAGCGATAAGACTGTGATTTAATTGAGTGTACTCTGTGTGGAAATTGAGGACCTTTTTGGCGCCACGTGTCAACTTGAGCCCATTCCTTTCCAGCTGATTAAAAGGAGTTATTTGTTTCAACAAAGGTTTGACATTCTCTTTTAAGTGACAGGTTTAACAGAAGAACAAAGGGGGGTAACTATAATGGATGTGAATTGGATTAAATGGGCTGAGCTCAGCACATTAGTACTAGGGCACACCGTTATCACTGTGAGTCTTCCTCTAATCTCTTTAATAAGACATCATCAACAGCACGTACAGCCCCTCACCGCAGTACTCAGACCCTCACCGCAGTACTCAGACCCTCACTGCAGTACTCAGACCCTCACCGCAGTACTCAGACCCTCACCGCAGTACTCAGACCCTCACCGCAGTACTCAGATCCTCACCGCAGTACTCAGACCCTCACCGCAGTACTCAGACCCTCACTGCAGTACTCAGACCCTCACCGCAGTACTCAGACCCTCACCGCAGGACTCAGACCCTCACCGCAGTACTCAGACCCTCACCGCAGTACTCAGACCCTCGCCACAGGAACAGGACAGAGGGGACCAGGAGGGTGGGGGAGATGAAGGAGACAAGGAGACAAAGGTGGGGAAGGGGAGACAGGGAGATTGGTGGGGAGAGTAAGAGGTTATGGGCCCAAGGAGAGGGTTAAGGAGGATGGATGAGATTGGGTAATAAATGGGTGTCTGTGAATGTGGTAGTAATCAGGTGGTCGTCAGATGGTAGTTGGGTGGTATTTGTCGTGTGCCATGTAAATGTGTTAAGTAGTTCTAAGCCCTTTGATCACAATATCTACTAAGCTAACATATGGAATTGTTTTAAGATGGTCATAAAATGGATAATTTAACCATTTGAGTTACAATTTTAGGACCCCTGTAGGTATAACAAAAATGTATAAACAATTATTTGATGAAACATTGGATTTGGCCTTTATTGCTATAGCCCATAGAAACACATTGAATACCACATTTGTACAAGGCAAATCAGACAGTCCAAAAGTAAATCATAAGGTTTTACTGTGTCTGTCCTATATCTAAAAGATATAACAAAACTTTCGACTCATGTTTGCTCACATTATTTGTGGCACTTTTTACCCCCTGTGCAAATTTTTACAGCTCAGTACTGGGTCACCTTCTGACGACACCCCTGAAGCTTGTGTGCATCGTGTAGCAAAACATCCGACACCTTCGTGTTCATGAGAGTATCCCCCTTCGGGAATATGTTGGTAGCTCCAACGGTTCGGTCTGGACAGTTGGTTTTGTGAGAAGACCTCTTAGAAATTAGAACGTCCGCAACAGAGAGTTCAGACAACTGCCGTAAAGCTTGTGGATGTCGTATAGAGAAACAACCAACACTGTCGTGTTCTTGAGAGTCCATAGAGAATGATAGAGTGGCCAAAATGCTGTTTTAGCATGGGCAGCGCCATTCAGGGTAGCGCCATTCAGGGCTTCCACCATGCTTCCGCCATTTTAAAGTAGTCAAAGTAGTCAACTGAGTGGGAATTCCTATGGGTTGTAGCCTCAATTGCGCTGCCCATGCTATCACAGACTATACAATGGCACAGATATAAAGATGATTCCTCTATCTATCTCTGTGTGAGTCTCATCTTTCGATGCTGGTGACTTATTAGTTTGTATCTCAAAGGGTTTTACAGATGATTTTGTGATGATTTTCTTGTACTGATCCTCTCACGTGTAGAAAAAGAGGGGATTGAGCTCCAACCACTACAAAAAATGGTCGAACATAAACACACAGGGAGCTATTCAGTATTCACACTGGTGTGTCAACTGACTCTAGGGGGAAAGGGTAACAAGGGGGACAGTACAGACATAGGAGTAGCTGCAGATTGCACTCTGCCCTGTTAGATAGACAGGCCGTATAATAACTGCCGTTCTTCATGCCTGGAGAAATCTGTTCCCATGGGTGAATCAAGGGCCGTTACAATTAATTTATATTATCCACCCACCCCATATATCCCTTCCATCAGCTCTCTCTCTCTCTCTCTCTCTCGCTCTCTCTCTCTCTCTCTCTCTCTCTCTCTCTCTCTCTCTCTCTCTCTCTCTCTCTCTCTCTCTCTCTCTCTCTCTCTCTCTCCAACCCCACGGATAATAAAGTAAAGAGACATTCCACTCTTTGCATGATAATGCTCATAGTTTGTGTGAGTTTGTATACAGTTGAAGTCAGAAGTTTACATACACAATTCGGTTGGAGTTATTAAAACTCTTTTTTCAACCACTCCACAAATTTCTTGTTAACAAACGAGAGTTTTGGCAAGTCGGTTAGGACATCTACTTTGTGCATGACACAAGTAATCTTTCCAACAGTTGTTTACAGACATATTATTTCACTTATAATTCACTGTATCACAATTCCAGTGGGTCAGATGTTTACATACACCAAGTTGACTGTGCCTTTAAACAGCTTGGAAAATTCCAGAAAATGATGTCATGGCTTTAGAAATTTCTTACAGGCTAACAGACATCATTTGAGTCAATTGGAGGTGTAACTGGATTTATTGAAAAGGCCTACCTTCAAACTCAGTGCCTCTTTGCTTGACATCTTGGGAAAATCAAAAGACCTCAGAAAAAAATGGTAGACCTCCACAAGTCTGGTTCATCCTTGGGAGCAATTTCCAAATGCCTGAAGGTACCACGTTCATCTGTACAAACAATAGTATAAAAGTATAAACACCATGGGACCACACAAAGATCGTACTTTTTGGAGAAAAGTCCTCTGGTCTGATGAAACAAAAATAGAACCTCTTTGGCCATAATGACCATCGTTATGTTTGAAGGAAAAGGGGTAGGCTTGCAAGCCGAGGAACATCATCCCAACCATGAAGCACGGGGGTGGCAGCATCATGTTGTGGGGGTGCTTTGCTGCAGGAGGGACTGGTGTACATCAAAAAATGGATGGTATCATGAAGAAGAAAATTATGTGGATATATTGAAGCAACATCTTGAGACATCAGTCAGGAAGTTAAAGCTTGGTCACAAATGGGTCTTCCAAATGGACAACGACCCCAAGCATACTTCCAAAGTTCTGGCAAAATGGCTTAATGACAACAAAGTCAAGGTATTGGAGTGGCCATCACAAAGCCCTGACCCCAATCCTATGGAAAATTTGTGGGTAGAACTGAAAAAGCATGTGCGAGAAAGGATACCTACAAACCTGACTCAGTTACACCAGCTCTGCCAGGAGGAATGGGCCAACATTCACCCAACCTATTGTGTTAAGCTTGTGGGAGGCTACCTGAAACATTTGACCCAAGTTACACAATTTCAAGGCAATGCTACCAAATACTAATTGAGTGTATGTAAACGTCTGACCTATTGGGAATGTGATGAAAGAAATAAAAGCTGAAATAAATCATTTTCTCTACTATTATTCTGACATTTCACATTCTTAAAATAAAGTGGTGATCCTAAGTGACCTAAGACAGCAAATGTTTACTAGAATTAAATGTCAGGGATTGTGAAAAACGGAGTTTACATGTATTTGGCTACGGTGTATGTAAACGTCCAACTTCAACTGTATGTAGTAATAGTAAAGTGTGACACTGGGGGATTGTGGGGATGGTGATGTATGGTACCTGGGATGAGGATGGAGTTTGTTGAGGGGGTGAAATTGGATTTCGGGGGACAGTGGAGATTTATAATGATGCAGTCCAAATGGATTTGTAATGGCTATTCATTGGGTGGCCAGCAACTTGGTTTGACACTACAGTGAGGGAAAAAAGTATTTGATCCCCTGCTGATTTTGTACATTTGCCCACTGACAAAGAAATGATCAGTCTATAATTTTAATGGTAGGTTTATTTGAACAGTGAGAGACAGAATAACAACAACAAAATCCAGAAAAACACATGTAAAAAATGTTAGAAATTGATTTGCATTTTAATGAGGGAAATAAGTATTTGACTGCTCTGCAAAACATGACTTAGTACTTGGTGGCAAAACCCTTGTTGGCAATCACAGAGGTCAAACGCTTCTTGTAGTTGGCCACCAGGTTTGCACACATCTCAGGAGGGATTTTGTCCCACTCCTCTTTGCAGATCTTCTCCAAGTCATTAAGGTTGGACTCCACAATGTTGACACCAATGCTTCCCAGAGTTGTGTCAAGTTGGCTGGATGTCCTTTGGGTGGTGGACCATTCTTGATACACACGAGAAACTATTGAACGTGAAAAACATGGTAGCGCTGCAGTTTTGGACACTCAAAGCCATTCAAAGGCACTTAAATAGTTTTTATTTCCCATTCACCTTCTGAATGATACACATACACAATCCATGTCTCAATTGTCTCAAGTCTTAAAAATCCTTCTTTAACCTGTCTCCCCCCCTTCAGCTACACTGATTGAATTGGATTTAACAGCTGACATCAATAAGGGACCATAGCTTTCACCGGAATTCACCTGGTCAGTCTGTCATGGAAAGAACATGTGTTCCTAATGTTGTGTACACTTAGTGTATTAACAATATTGCACTTTTCATGTAGCCTGCTAATAGCCTAACCACCGATCAAGCAACAGTATTGACTAAACTTTGTTTCTTAAATCTTGTTTCTGCAGGATTAATTTGCTGTGACGATATACTGTAGGTCAAATTAAGATCCTACATCTGTGTGTGTTATCTGTATGTGCTTTGTGCATCCCTGCAGTACATGAATGTGTAAGCTACACATATGTTACATGCTCAACCTGTCTTCATACTCATTACTCATTCATCTCTGGTCTATTCTTGGCCACGCTTGGAGACACTGAACAGTTTGAGCCGGCCTTTAAGAGGTATGGGTAAGGCTTTGGCGCCGTGACAGACTGTGCTTCTGTTTTTATGAAAGCATTTCTTAAATCTAGTCCATGGTTCCCTCCTGTACCATGATAGTGGCTCTACAGCTCCCATGTATTGATCCCCAAATAACATCAAAGGCTCTCTGACTTTAGAAGTGGTGAGGGAGGGACGGTGGAGACTGGGGGAGGGGGAAGGAGGGGGGATATCTGGAAGGAAACGTAGCTCAGAGCTGGCAAAGGATAATACACTTCTTGAGAACATGTCTAGTTTAATGTATGTGAGTCTGTGTCTGAGCTTTGGATGCCATCGTGGAGATATCTTCTGTCTTTCTTGCTTCCCATGTCTGTTGGATAAAATTATGGCCAAGAGGTGCAGGCTCTGAGAAAGGGTTTCTGAATCTATCTCTCCCACACTAACTGACTTGCCCCATAAGGGTCTATTTGATCACACCTTCATTTCTCAGTCCTTGCCTCTGTGGCTAGATTTGCAAGACAAACTCCCTGTTTTGTCAAATGCGGGGTTGAGTTATGTTTGGTGCAATTTTTCTTAGGGATTTCAAAACAATGTAATGTAATTGAGAGATGTTTGTTAATGATGTCTTCTCTTGTAGCATTCTACAGCAGTTTTCTCACCCAAATGTGTGCAGCTGTAATTGAAGCGGCGGTGTTGATAAATGTGTTTATATTTTGGTCAATGTGTTTCTCCTAATGGTTATATGAGAGTAGCAGACCTAGCTGACCCTGTATCCAGGTGAGAGTTGACTTTCCCCTCCTCTCCTCTGGCTGTGAGAAATGGCACTTGGCCTGCTGCTCAGAGGGGAACGGTTTAATCACAAGATAAAGTTTCAGCCGGCTTTGTCTGAAGTGAATTTAAATGTGGAATATGCCTTTTGTCAGACAGCACTTAGTGAGTGTATCGATCCACCAATGAAAGGCAACCGGGAACGATGGGTCGTATAAGTCATGCATAGGAGAGATCACCCATCCAGCTCTTCCCCACCAAAACAGCTCTGTTGTGACTCACACTTGTTTTCTCTCTCTCTCTCTCTCTCTCTCTCTCTCTCTCTCTCTCTCTCTCTCTCTCTCTCTCTCTCTCTCTCTCTCTCTCTCTCTCTCTCTCTCTCTCTCTCTCTCTCTCTCTCTCTCTCTGCCTGTGACGCTGTCTAGCTATGTAAAGTCCTCTGATCCGCCTCGTTTTTTCTCCATCTGACCCCCCCTCCTCCCCATGTCCTTCTCTCTCTCAGTTTTAACTTTGTCCTGTTCCTGTCTTGTCCAGGCTGGCCAGAGTTGTATCCATCATGCTTATAATCCTGTGAAATACACGCTGCAAAATGATCCAGAATCAATGAAGAACTAAGGGAGAGTTCTGTTCCTACTAGCCATAACTCCTCCTAATAGTCTGAGGAGCGAGTGAGAACCCCTCGGAAGGACCAACCCTTCCCTGGACAGCAGGCACATCTCCCCCATCTCCCCCTCCACATAAATCTACCATATGGCAGCCTAATGCATGCACTATGGATTTCTCTCCCCGCCAACGCCATTTGACACAGCACCGTAAATAGACTGTAAATGTTTTTGACAAACGCTCCTGCCCTTCTCTCTAGAGAGTCCTCTGTATAGGTAATCAGATGTTTGACTGAGTAGGAAAGACAGAAATATATGAACGTTGGGAGACCAGAAGTTATTTTACGCACATATGAATAATCCAGCTCGTTGGTCAGCCTAAGCCGTGATTGTTTTAATTGGCTAATGGTGCGGGGGGCGCAGCGGCAGTCCTCTCGCTCCACATCCCCGTCCACTGGCTCAGGCTGTGGCAGTAATGACTGCAGGAACCACAGCCAGCTAATGCCAGACCTAATAGCCCAATTAGACTGTGTGTATTGCTCAGATGCCTGAGAGAAATAGGCCTTGGTGTGTGTGTGTGTGTGTGTGTGTGTGTGTGTGTGTGTGTGTGTGTGTGTGTGTGTGTGTGTGTGTGTGTGTGTGTGTGTGTGTGTGTGTGTGTGTGTGTGTGTGTGTGTGTGTGTGTGTGTGTGTGTGTGTGTGTGTGTGTGTGTGTGTGTGTGTGATTTTATCCAGTCCAACTGCTTTATACTGTAGTTGGGTCGGTTTTTTAATGAGGTGAGTAGGCATAGACTTGAGTCATACAAGCTATTCTTTAATAGGCAGGGCTTGAGCATCTCTCAAAATGGACTGGCCCCTGCAATTGTTTTGTCTATCAACATAGTATCCAAGAAGGTAAAGAGGCCTTTGAAAAATAGCCTTTTTTGTACTATTGAACTTCACCACATTTTATTTTTCTATTTTCTGTTATCTATATTATTATAATCTCTGCATTTTTGGAAAGTGTACTGTACTGTTTTACACCTGTTGTATCCTGTGCACGTGGCGAATAAACTTTGAAACTTGAAACTCAGAGTCGTGTCAATTTAATCTCCACCCATGTATCTTATCACTCTACAATGTCACCTGCAAAAATCAATCAGAAACCTTAGCTAGTCTTATCTAATTTGAAAATGTTTAATGCTTCCTCTGGCTGTTAGATCTAGTGGCATGTCAGGGGTTTCTTCTGTGAGAGGGAGGGAGTTACAGGATGAACAACACCACCCTAAAAGTCAGAACACTTCCTTCCTGAGACATCTGGATGAGCATGTTGTGGTCTCTCCTCTGTTAGAGGCAACAGGAAGCCTGCTAGCGATACATAATCAGAATGCTTACTGTAACATCTGGATGCAAGTGTTATCCGTCCATTCAGTTGGGGAAGGAGACGGAGACAATCTAATGTTGGTACAAGATGTGTAATCTTGATCTACACAACTGAATACCATTGGAAACCTATGGGTGTGAAATCCTGCGTTACATATACACTATATATACAAAAGTATGTGGACACCCATTCAAATGACTGGATTCAGCTATTTCAGCCATATCCGTTGCTGACAGGTATATAAAATCGAGCTCACTGCCATGCAATCTCCAAAGAAACATTTTCAGTAGAATGGTCTTACTGAAGAGCTCAGTGATTTTCAACCTTTCCAACAAGTTAGTTTTTCACATTTTTGCCCTGCTAGAGCTGTACCGGTCACCTGTAAGTGCTGTTATTGTGAAGTGGAAATGTCTAGGAGCAACAACGGCTCAACTGCGACTTGATAGGCCACACAAGCTCACAGAAGGGGACCGCTGAGTACTAAATCATCTGTCCTCAGTTTCAACACTCACTACTGAGTTCCAAACTGCCTCTGGAAGCAACTTCAGCACAAGAACTGTTAGTCGGGAGCTTCATGAAATGGGTTTCCATGGTCGAGCGGCCACATACAAGCCTAAGATCACCATGAGTAATGCCAAGCATCAGCTGGAGTGGTGTAAAGCTCGCCGCCATTGGACTCTGGAGCAATGGAAATGCGTTTTCTGGAATGATAAATCACACTTTACCATCTGGCAGTCCGACGGACAAATCAAGGTTTGGCGGATGCCAGGAGAACACTACCTGCTCGAATGCATAGTGCCAACTGTAAAGTGTGGTGGAGGATTAATAATGGTCTGGAGCTGTTTTTCATGGTTCTGGATAGGTCCCTTTGTTCCAGTAAACGCAAATCTTAAGGCTACAGCATACAATTACATTCTAGACGATTCGGTTCTTTCAACTTTGTGGCAACATTTTGGGGAAGGCCCTTTCTTGCTTCGCAATGACAATACCCACCGTGCACAAAGCGAGGTCCGTACAAGAATGGCTTGTCGAGAACGGTGTGGAAGAACTTGACTGGCCTGCACAGAGCCCTGACCTCAACCCCATCGTACACCTTCGGGATGAATTGGAAGGCCATCTGCGAGCCAAGCCTAATCGCCCAACATCCGTGCTCGACTTCACTAATGCTCTTGTGGCTGAATGGAAGCAAGTCCTCGCTGCAAAGTTCCATCATCTTGTGGAAAGCCTTCCCAGAAGAGTGAAGGCTGTTATAGCTGCAATAATGTGGACCAACTCCCAATTAATGCCCATGATTTTTGAACGAGATGTTCAACGAGCAGGTGTCCACATATTTTTGTTGATGTCGTGTATGTGCTGCCCTGCTACTCTGGTCAGTGAGACTGGGATCAGGAGTTTATTGGGTCAACTGTGATTGAACTCATGAAGAGGTTCTTATGAGGTCACAAGGTCAGAAGGTATTGGCCATATTGGCCACCATGTGTAAAGAAATTTAGATTTAAAGCTGAGGGGTCAGATCTAATGGTTTAAGTTGACTGTAAAGATCTCAGCAGTGTTTCTGGAAGACATTGCTCTCTCACCATTAACCCCTCCCTACAAAGTCTTCCCAGGATATACAGTATGTTCACTAGATAAGTGCACGTTTACAGGATTTAGCTTTGCATTTCATGTGCTCCACAAACTCACATTATGGTTCACCAATGAAACAGTGACAAAGCCAGACAAAAAGAAAGATGCAGCCATTGACATATTTAACCTTTATTTAACTAGGCAAGTCAGTAAAGAACATTCTTATTTACAATGACGGCCTACCCCAGCCAAATCCAGACGACGCTGGGCCAATTGTGGGCAGAGCGAATAATGATAATGATTCCAGTTGTAGTTTTGTATTTCAGTTTTTTGGCAGGTTTTCGTGTCTGACTAGCAGGGCTCTGAATTAAATAATGTCATTGGTATCACTGGTGCTCACAGCTTTATAAAGTTAGGAACAAAATCTAAAATTTAGGAGCACCAGAGCATATTTTTACTTTGATTGAGACACAGACTATATTGGGTCTAGCTACTTTGAAGCACTTGTTTTGTCCCTAGAAACAAATATTTCCTATTGAGATGCATTTTTTAGGTTTACACAGGAACATGACTCCTGCAGGTATTGTGGGCACTGCGAAATTCCTGCAGGAACGGGAATGATATTCTAGAGTCATTAATCAGTCAATAAATTAAATGTACTTATAAAGCCCTTTTTACATCAGCCGATGTCACAAAGTGCTGTACAGAAGCCCAGCCTAAAACAGCAAGCAATGCAGATGTAGAAGCACGTGGCTACGAAAAACTCCCTAGAACAGGACAGGAAAGTTGTCTAGATCGTAGAACTGTTAAGGGATCTGGACAGTATGTGAAAAATTGACTGGACAGGAATACGTTTTCACTACAGCGTCAATGCTGCATTACATAGAAAATGCATTACATAGAAAATTGGACACTGTCTCTTTAAGAGCATCAAGTTTGTGAGTGAAAACATGTAAGAGATCTGTCAGCTTGCTATAATCAGTAGGCAGGTTTCCATTGGCCCAGGTTTATTCGACATAATCAATGTCGCAAAAAAAATCTTTGCAACATGTGTAATGGAAACGGAAGATATAGGAGAAGCATTTTTATTAATTCGATGGGTGGATTTTTCTTTTGTTGAACTTCCTCTATTGTGACAAATGATGATGGAAACTGTTTTTCGAATAAATTATGATTGCCGAATCATTTTGAAGGTACACAGGGCACATGATGTCACCGCATAACTATAAAGCTCCACTCTACATTTAATTGTAAATGTCTGCTGTTTGCTAACTAAAAAATGTCAACTATAATTTTTGATTTCTTTGCAAGACAATGCCTGTATTGTTTCACCTTGTTTTTCTGGTTGGCTGGCAAGTTTCACCATCCAATTATTTCAAATCTACAGGAGTGCAAGTTTTACCATGGTACGTGGCGATATTGGACACATGAGAATATATTAGTAAATGATTACATTCTATCAATGCTGGCTTTCGCGGGCTACCTGAGACATGAAACACAAGGATTATAGGCTGTTGTCAATTTATTAATGTAGAATTAGCCTAAATGGGTAATGAAAACCCTTCAAACACAACATTTTTATTCAACACTGTTTTTGCCAGATTTTTTTATAAATATTTTTTGGTCATTACGTTCAGCTGTTTTTTATTGATACTAGACAGCTAAATTGAAACGCACCCTAGAAGGTAATTGTTGCATCTATTTTCTATGCAAAGAAAAATCACTGGACAAGTTAATGGAAACATATTGTAGCTATGGACGGAGACGACAGGTAGGCCTGATCACTAACAACAATGAGACAGCTTATAGGGAGGAGGTCAGAGACCTGGCAGTGTGCTGCAAGGCGCGACAGAGGGTAGTGAGTACGGTCCAGTACATCACTGGGGCCAAGCTTCCTGCCATCCAGGATCTCTTTACCAGGTGGTGTCAGACTCCAGACACCCCAGTCATAGACTGTTCTCTCTGCTATCGCATGGCAAGCACTACCGGAGCGCCAATTCTAGGTCCAAAAGGCTCCTTAACAGCTTCTACCTCCAAGCCAAAAGACTGCTGAACAATTCATCAAATTACTACCTGGATTATTTGCATTTACCTCCTTTTTTTGTGCTGCTGCTACTCGCTGTTTATTATCTATGCAGTCACTTTACCCCTAGACATTACCACAATGACTAACCTGTACCTCCACACTTTGACTCGGTACTGGTACCCCCTGTATATAGCCTCATTATTGTTATTTTGTGTTATTTTATTTATTTTCTTACTTTAAAATAAATACATTGTTGGTTGATGGCTTGTAAGTAAGCATTTCACGGTAAGATCTATATCTGTTTGTAATGAGTGCGCTGCGAGTCGGGAAGCAAGTTCAGGGAGTGCATAATTTAATAAACAAAACACAAACGCACAGACAGGAAACAGAAACAATCTTGCCTGGGGAAAGAACCAAAGAGAGTGACATATAGGGAAGGTAATCAGGGAAGTGATGGAGTCCAGGTGAGTCTGATGACGCGCGGGTGCGTGTACCGATGGTGACAGGTGTGCGCCATAACGAGCAGCCTGGTGACCTAGAGGCCAGAGAGTGAGCACACATGACACTGTTTTATTCGGCGCATGTGACAAATACAATTACAAATTATTTGAGATTATGATTCTCCTCTCTGTCATTGATCTTTTGAAAATTTGAGCTAAACCTTTTCCCTTATTTCTGTGCCCCCAAATGTTTAGATATACTGGTGAAGTTACCATGTTGTTAGCTAGCTAGCTAATGACGTAACTAGACTGAATGAAGTGTAAACAAATGGTTAATGGCCTGTGAGTAGTTTTAGAATGGCCCACGACATGGTTTGTGAATGTAAAATGTGGCCTGCCAAAGTGTGATAGAAGCACTCGGAAACAGCGGTACAGTGAAGCCTAATCATTACAAAAATTATTATCTATGTGATTTTTTTTCCCTAAGCAAACTTGGTGCTCCCACGTAAAAATTACAGTTCGCAAAGCAAAATATTTAGGAGCATATGTGACCAGAATTGTCACAATTTAGAGCCCTGCTGCCTAGTGAAGTCTGCACGACCTAACAGATATACAGCTAAGCAGACCTGAAGGTGTTGCTTTGTGTGGTAGCTCTACCAATTTAATGAGTGTCTCCTGGGCAGTAGTCTCAGTGTGTAACTGACGGTGTTGGTGATGCTCAGGGGACTCCAGGCCCCATCGGGAAGAGAGGGGAGAGAGGTGGAATGTGAGCGCTAGCTAGACTGCTCTGCGCTCATCTGGGAATACCAGCCATAGACCCAAATCCCCGGTGGGACTGAGGCTGCTACTGTACCGTATGAAGGGTATTTAACCTGTGCTGCTTAAATGGACATTGATGACAGAGAAAAATGGAATCTGTGTAAGTTGACCTGGACAATGGCATGTGCGGAATAGATGAGAAAAAAACATGCTAAGCAGAGAAATGAATTCAGAAAATACAACACATCAATACCATATACTGTATATCTCTCTCTTGTCCTTTCTTTCTCTTTCTATCTATCTATATCTCTCTTTCTATCTCCTTCTGCACATCTTGTGAAGATTTCTGAGGCCTGACCCCCAAACGAACTCCCGTCATCCTGTTAATGTCACAGGTTGGCTCTCTGTTTACTTCCTGCCCTGATTAGAGCTCAATATGGGGTTTGGTAGTGTGTGTGTGTGTGTGTGTGTGTGTGTGTGTGTGTGTGTGTGTGTGTGTGTGTGTGTGTGTGTGTGTGTGTGTGTGTGTGTGTGTGTGTGTGTGTGTGTGTGTGTGTGTGTGTGTGTGTGCGTGTGCGTGTGCGTGTGCGTGTGTGTGTGTCTGTGTGTCTGTGTTGCTTGTGCATGCTTGCATGTGGGTGTGTGATTCAGTTAGATGTTACATCTATAGGATAAAGAGAACATCTGTTTGCAGTATTATCAGTAGTGTTCTGTTCCCTAAATGCCCGGCCCCTCTTATGTGATTAGCGCTGTAAAGATTTGGGGTCCTTGCTGCCTTCCCAAAACCTAAAATAATTTGGGGACTTTGGGGAATGGTGGAAGAGGTGGTCAGAGAACCAATCTGTCTGAAGCTACATCCATACAGCCTCTCTCTGGCCGAGAACTGCATTTCAAACACGACCCACTCAGTCGTGTAGAAGAGACCCACTCTGATAGAAGTGAGAAAGAAAGATGAGATGTGTGTGTTTATCTGCCTGTGTGTGTTTGTGCTTAAATGCCTGAGTGTGTGTGTTTTTGTATGTGTGTCATTCCTTCAGTCCATTTCAAGGTGACATTCTCAGCAGCAGAGTTAGAGCAGAGATCCTGGTTAGAGTATTGACAACTGTGGGTCCATGATCTGACCTCCATGATGACAATTCCAATAAACATCCAGTCATCTATTGAATGCTGCTTGCTGCTCGGCAATGGGGAAAATCTCTTACCCATAACATTTCAATGTCAGTGGAAGGATGTGTGGATGTGTGTTTTGTGTGGGTGTGTATGTGTATGTATTTTTGTGCAAGTATTTAAGTGTGTATTCATGTACTGTATGTGTGATAATGTTTCACACTGCTTCATTTTGCGAATACATTTACACTAGTTAATTATCCTGTCTTCAGGTTTCTGCAGGTCTAAATGGACTCAGGTGGTATCCAATTATTTATTTCTGTTAGGTTGGCATATTTGCAGTTGAGGGTGCATACCTTCTCGATTACGTGTCAGCAAGTACACACTTTCATTAAGTGGCATTTGAAATGGTGAAATGGAAAATGCTACATTGATGATGAGTGCTGTTGATGTTAAATCGGTAGCTTTTGTCTGAGTCAAAGTACAGTAAAGTACTACTTAATCTGACTATAGGGACTATGGAATCTCTCTCCCGCTCTCTCTCTCTCTCTCAGTGGGCGGTGAGACTTACAATGGAGACAGGAAATTAGATTCCTTCCGAGAAGCGGCCCTCATTTCAAGTAGAAGTGAGCAAAGATTGTATCACTTAGTGAGGAGGAGAGGAGGAGACTTTATGGATTTTCCCAGGTAGCAGGAGGGCAAGGACAGCAGGAGACACTGTCTGTATGTCTGTCTGATGGTTTATGTGTCAGAGAAGGAGTGAATGCACCATGTGGTGAAGTCTGGGGAGGTGTGTGTTAGTGAGACGTAGTGTTTGTTCATCTTGAGAAGGTATGTGTTCATGTGTGATAAAGCTCCTGTAGCAATGTAGGATAGGTTTGGGTTATCCTGTGGTGATGTCTTAGGAGGTATGTATTTGTGAGCTATGTGTTTGTAGATTAACTATGGAGCCCACTCTCAATGAGTGTAGCCAGCCTGCTGCTGCCTGCTGCCGCTCTGCTAATCATCAGATGGGGGAGGAGAGGAGGTAGGGGCCCCAGGTGGGGGCCTTGCCTTGATTAGGTAACTGATAAATCAAATGTGTTAAATAAACTGCATAATAAATGCATGTGACTGGTCAGTTGTGTGAGTCGGGCCCAAGCCTGTAGTGGGTCCAAGAGGAAAAAATAATAAGTACAGCATTTTATCCAACCATAGGAGCCCGCTCTCAACACCGGAGAGCATCATTTAGCCACAGAGGATCAACAGTTTAGTAAAAAATAACTGTGGATTAAGTTTTATCACAGTCACATACAGGTATCTGCCAAAATATAGGAAACACCAACATAAAGTGTCTTAAAAGTGTGTTGTGCCAGAACAGAACAGAACAGAACAGCTTCAGTGTCTTGGTATAGATTCTACAAGTGGCTCTAAACCATGGCAGGTAAATGCACCCCACACAATAACACTGTGGTTCCCAAACTGTGGGGCCTGCCCCCCCTAGGGGTCGGGAGGGAGAGGGCGAGTGATGTTCCCCAATGCTGTAAGGGGGAACCCAAGGGAAAAAGTTTGGGAACCCCTGCCATAACATATACTTTGTATCCCTCGTTTACTCAAGTGTTTCCCTTTATGTTGGCAGTTAATGGAATGCCTACAGTCGGGAAGGCCGCAGTTTGGGCAGCATTCATGCCAAACTGGCTACAGCCTGTTGCGTTGTGTCCATATAATCCATATAAGAGTTTTGTAACCTCTTACCCTATCAATGGATGCCAGTCCAGACTTGAATGGGAACTGCCATCTATGGATTATATGTCTATGGTTGGTTGAGGCTGTTGGTTTGCCTTTTGCAGATTTCAAAATGCAATCGTGGGAAAAAAGCAGTTTGGAAAGCAAATGCCCACTGCTGGACAGAGAGGACTAGTCTGTCTGTAGAACCAATATAATATTTTTCTCAACAACTCACAATTTGTATCTAACAGCCGCACTGTTATCCAAAGTCGCTCATCTTGAGATAGGCTATTGCCACAACGGTCATCACAGTGAGTAGCGTATGGCTTCATCATTAGGTGAGTCAGTGTGCCACTGGAAATTGTATTTAGTAGCCTAGTGTCGCCTATGATATGCACTGTATATATATTGCCTCCTAATATTGTACAATCTGTGTGTCGCTTCATTGGCCTGGGCTATTGTTTGTTTGAATTAAAAACCAGATTGATCTCAGTTTGTCAGTTTTAGAGTAGCCACTCATTTTGGTTATTTGCCTATATAAAAATAAGCCCCAAGCCTATGATTTCTTAATCCAGCCCTGTTTGTGGATTATAATTCATGGAATTTTTGTAGGGATTTATACATTTTTCATTAGGTGAAATCAAGTTTGAAATTTCATGAAAATTACAGACGTTAGAAGCCTTTTTAAAACTGAAATACACAAAATTCTCAGCAACAAAAGAGGGATCAAATTAAGATCCTACATCTGTACATGTGGTTGAGTGTACAGTAGATAGAGAGGGCCGTGAAGGACCTTGTGTACTGTGTTCTCCCAGAGAGAGAGGCTGAGGTATGTGTGGCTCACAAAAAAACTCCACATACCCTTACCTTCTCATCATTCCCTGAAACATGGATTTGATGCCACACATGCCTCCTATGCCTGCAGATCACATTTCTGGGTGGGCTGCAATAAAGTATGTGTGTGGGTAAGGAAAATGAATAAATATTGCATAAATGTATAGTACAGAAAAATACCTTTGTTAAATCATGGGATGTAGTTGTATTTATTCCTGCAGTCAAAGGTTTTCTACCCTTTAGCTGAGAAGTTAAATCATCAGTGTGACTGTCAAAACACAGCAGATCTACAGTCATGTATCTGCACAGGCTCTAATAACTAGACATACCACCAGTGGGGAGCCAGTGTTACTCATCTTGCTACAGAGCTCTCTCTGGCTTCTCACATCTAAAGTCAGACCCAGACCCTGCCCTGCAAGGACACAACCCCAGGGGAGTGATGTCATTCCGGGTTGGGGAGGGAGGGGTAGGGGGAGAGAAAGGGAGTGGGATGATTACAGTGGGAGAGGAGGATGAGGAGGAGAGAGGGGACTAGAGTGGCAGAGGGGAATTGGAATGAGGCTAGCTGGGGAGGGGAAGAGAGGGAGTTGGATGGAGGGGGAATGAAACAGGGCATTGTTGTGTCTGTTGTAAATGGTAGCGTTGTGCAGTGTGCTTCTCTCAGGGTTTTATAGGCATGGATAGAATATGAGGACGAGCAGCTCAGCAGTAAAGAAATGTGCTGTGGTTTTAATCCTCTACATCCCATTCGTCCTCACATCTGCCCCTGACTCTCACTTCCCACTTCTCTATGTGATTCCAACAATTTCCTGTCTTTGCACAGACACACAAACACACACACACAAGCACACACACGCACGCACACAAGTACGTACGCATGCGCACCCGCAAACACACACACACACACATACACACACACAGTCTCTCTGACAGAGTGAATGCCACAGTTCACTGCCAGGCCTGATGCATATCTCTGACCATAACATCTTCAGAACAGGACAACCCTTTTAAAGGCATTCCACTTTGTCCCCAGTCTGACTGACTACGCTACATGAATCCCTAACATAGGATTTAGGAGGAAACAGACATTGAGAGATGATAGTTGTCCAATGTTGTGTACAGTATACTTCTTATATTTCATTGATATGACACCTCCTGCCGACCCCCTGTCCCCTCTGATACCTCCCGGTATGATTGGCCACTTCTCTGCTTTCTGTTTGTGGTCACGCCTTGTGCCACTGTGCCAGCACTCATCAGAGGCCACAGGAAGTATTTGAGAGAGTTTGCACTTCCCCACCTTCCTCCATCTGGCATGTCCCCACTTCCTGCTCCAGTGCCCCCCCCCCCCCACACACACACACACACATACAGTATACACCAGCTCCACACACACACGCTAATCAGGACATGCTTGTTCTCATCCATTACTCTCCCCCAAGCAGCTGCTTCTCTTATTGTCTTCTCTGTTTCGTTAGTTTCTTCCTCTCTTCCTTCAATCTGCATAATCTCTAGTAGTTTACTCAATCTAATAGAATGATTTCTGGAGCTGCTTAGAAACCATAATCAATAGCCACAGCCATTATGGAAATCAAGATAAAATAGGATTGGCGTTATTGCAGCTCTCTGACTGGCTATCTGTAAATGAAGAGTTTTGTTCCAAAACCCAATATACACACATTTTTCACATTTGTGTTTTTACATCAGAAATGATTGTTTATGGGTACCTTTATGTGTGTGTAAAATATTACTGTTCTCAGATTCATATATTTTAGATGTGTATTAAAATGGATGTTGTTGCAGAACTACAATAAATCTATTCATAATGTAACTGGAATGGAATGTTTGTATCCTGTATATAATATTTGCCCGGTCGAGTCACTATGCACCTACTGCAAAATGCCACTGACATATATTTTTATCAGTAATTATAATAGAACATGGGCATAAATATAAAGTTTAGTAATTCATTTTTTAAAATACAGTACTAATGTCACGTACGTGAGGAGAGACGTACCAAGGCACAGCAGATGTTGAGTTCCACATATTTATTATAAAGTGAAACTTAGCAAGAACAAAACAATAAATCAATAAACTAACAACGAAACGTGACTACGTGGTGCACATGCACAAAACACAAAATAATATCCCACAAACACAGGTGGGAAAAATGCTACCTAAATATGATCCCCAATTAGAGACAACGATTACCAGCTGCCTCTAATTGGGAATCATACAAATCACCAACATAGAAAAATAAACTAGAACACCACATAGAAATAATAAACTAGAATACCCCTAGTCACGCCACCCTATGGGCATGACACCTACTGTATGCCTACCAGTGGTGATGTATACATGTCTGTTCTGGCATGTAAAGAACAGTGGACGTTCTGTGTGTAGTATCGTATCTCTTTATATGTGTGCGTGTGTGTGTGTGTGTGTGTGCGCGAGCGCATGCATGCGTGTGTGGTGGTAACGACCCAGCGCCACAAGGACACGTCTGAGGCGGATGTGGCTGTGTCAGGTGTCCCTGAGCGTTTCTCAGTGAGGCGGAGAGAGGAGCAGGAGAAACACAAGCTGTGTGGATCTGATGACTATCACTGTCAACCCCACGCCCCACACTGCTCCTGCTGCTGCTGTCTGTTGTTCTGTTCTGTTCTCCCTCTCTCTCCATGTAGTACATGAAGGCCCGTGCCCGGGGCAAGGTGTCGCCCATCCGACGCTTGTCATTCTTGCTGTTTTCATGTGTTAAGTTACAATCCCCCCTCCTCAAGGCGATGGCTGTTGATGTGAGAGTGACGGAGCAGTTGCCATGTCGATGGGCTGAAGCCTTCTTAATCATTGTTCAGCTCAGTAGGAATGGGTTGTATAAATTGTCTAAGATATGAAGCCCACTCATTGGGATATAGTATGTCTGAGTATGTGATTAGCTTATTGTTTGCGTATGCAGATCTTTGATTTGCATGTGGAGATATTTGATGTCAGAGTATTTTTTCTACAATTGAAGATGAAAGTACTAGGCACATAACAGCACAACAGTGTTAAATACATCATTTATTTAAAAGGTTACCAAGATCAGATTATCTGATTTATCAAGTATTTAGGTCAACATTTTACATAAAGTATTCCTGGAAATGGATCCCATTCATTCCAAATGTCTCACCCAGTAGAATAATTGACTGAAGAAGCATTGACTGAAGAAGCCTGCTCGTAAACATTGTATATGGAGGAACATATACATGGCGTAGGTTTGATTGTATTCTAGCTAACAACTTCCCCATTGACAATAATGCACGTATTTGTTACACGTCCTTTGAAATGGGTATTAGACCCGTCTTTGAAAAGTTTATACTCTTGCTGTTGCCTCCAGTAACTGTCCGGTGTTTTCATGTTTCTATGAAATTAATTAATAATTAATTATATTATAATGAATTAGTTACTATATGAGTGAAATAGTTGTCCTAAAATGAAGTGTGTTAAATAGCAGCTTTACTGTGTTGGAATGGTGTGGGCGCACCCCAACAACAGAATGGTGTGGACAGAATGGTGTGGGCGCACCCCAACAACAGAATGGCGTGGACAGAATGGTGTGGGCGCACCCCAACAACAGAATGGTGTGGACAGAATGGTGTGGGCGCACCCCAACAACAGAATGGTGTGGACAGAATGGTGTGGGCGCACCCCAACAACAGAATGGTGTGGACAGAATGGTGTGGGCGCACCCCAACAACAGAATGGTGTGGACAGAATGGTGTGGGCGCACCCCAACAACAGAATGGTGTGGACAGAATGGTGTGGGCGCACCCCAACAACAGAATGGTGTGGACAGAATGGTGTGGGCGCACCCCAACAACAGAATGGTGTGGACAGAATGGTGTGGGCGCACCCCAACAACAGAATGGTGTGGACAGAATGGTGTGGGCGCACCCCAACAACAGAATGGTGTGGACAGAATGGTGTGGGCGCACCCCAACAACAGAATGGTGTGGACAGAATGGTGTGGGCGCACCCCAACAACAGAATGGTGTGGACAGAATGGTGTGGGCGCACCCCAACAACAGAATGGTGTGGACAGAATGGTGTGGGCGCACCCCAACAACAGGTTGTTTTTTCCCCTCCAATTTATGCTTTGGTCACAAATAGGAGTATAGGGTGAGTCTGCAACATTATTTGGGCATGAGTTAATATAATATGAACTTTTTAAAGGTTTAATTTTCACTGGACAGTTACAGTAAGTGGCAGTTGCTTTACGGAATGAGTTTGTGATGACTTTTCTCCCTCTCTGAATATGTTGATTTCAATATGTCGGACCTGTCTTGTAAGCCCATGTGGGCCCATGCTTAATATGGTGATATGGAGAGGAGGGTGAAGGAATGGAAAACTTGGGAAAGGAGGAAGGACTTCTACTCTCTCAGTAACACGCTCATTGCAGCGGATGTTCAACTCTTGTGCTCTGATGTAAAAGTTTAACTCTTGTTCACCCCTCTTATCCCCAAACAGTGACTGACTCATTTGAACTTAGGAAGAGAGGAAAAGCTGCTGTGAAAATCACGTTTTCGTTGTCTTGCTCTGTTATTACCGGGTGAATCGCAAACATATTTTTATTTACTGCATTCCATTAACCCGCCCGGCTCCCAGCTGATACGGGGGCCCTGATGGATTGAGCTTATTTTCTATGGATTTGGGAGTCTGCTTTGCCTGAGCTACGTGGCAAATTGGCTGTGTTCTTTTTTTTCTTATTCCTTTAGTTTATCCTCTCTTCTCCCTCTTGCCGTAGAATGAGAGAGACCAGGCTGAGTGAATTGAAGGGGCAATACTAATGAAGTAACAGGACTGCTCTCCATCTGTGGCTGGATCCCTGCTTGACCCTTTCGTTTAATTGAGGTCACTGCCTTTCTAAATTGTCATGTGCGCTTGTCACCCTCAGCGTGGAACATCTTTACGCTCATCTCCAAAACCCGGGATAAATGATGCATGAACCTCGGGTGCCCCAGTCTCTCACACATGGTGTGCCAAACACACTTCCTGAACCTGTCAGTCCTCGCTATCTTTACACACACTTTCTCTCCTTCTCTCTTTCCCCCTGTCTTTTCCCTCACCTTTCTCTCTCTCACACCTTCATTCTTGTTCTCTTTTTCATGAAAGATACATATATATATACTGTCGCTACATCGGGGCTTCTTTACATGACCTCTGATATTTAGCATGCATGCTTTTTTGGGAGAGCAGATGGCTGTGTCTTTCCAGTAACGTGCAAGTCTGGCTTCTTTCTGGGTTCTGGAGACACGCAGTGCCCTGGTACTCAAGCTTTTTGCTTGGGAATCGCTCCCCTCCCTATGGGTAGTGTGTGACATGCTAAAAACTAAAGCTGGCTAGATGATAGTCTGCCTGAAGCGAAACAGTGTTTAACCCTATTTCTACTGCCTAGCAGAGTCAACAACTGGGCACGGGATGAACAGATGTGGTGGGTTTCTGTTTAGTGAAAATAAAAAATGGTCTCTGTTCTCTTTCTGTGCGCTCAGCTGGGGCTGATGTGACTCCTGAGGAGTGCAGAATGCTGTGTTTGTATCTGGGTAATTACTCCACTTTAGTTCCAGGAAGAAGCCAGCCCATCTACCTGAACTGTGGCTCACCTTGCTCTAACATTAGTAATTACCCTTTAGAGATTCTCCACCAACCCCATGCACACATCCACCTCTCCTGGGCTAGAAATAGACTCTTCCCCACTGAGACCGTCTCGCTGGCGGAGGATGAGAACCATGGGTAGAGCTAATGAACGTGAAGTGTTTGTGTGTGTGTGTGTGTGTGTGTGCGTGTGCGTGTGCGTGTGCGTGTGCGTGTGCGTGTGCGTGTGTGTGTGTGTGTGTGTGGAATCCAGGTTTAGTTTAGCTTTCTGGTGCACTGAAAAACCTCTCTGTTTTGGTACAGGTATACACAAAGGAATGGGTTATTTTACTTTCTCTTAACATCTCCCATTAAACCATGTAGCCTACTCATCCAATTATGTGTTGACTTTGTGCCTTTGTGAAGTCACTGTGCAGCTCCTATCAGAACACACCAGCATTAAAGTCTGCCATCGTCATTGACCTACCAGGCCAGCTCTAATTGGGCAGAATGCATCACCTGAGCTGACCTGCATACTGATTCAGCCATTTCTGCCCAGTCTGGCCCTCTGGGGCTTCCGTGCCCTTCACACCAGCCCTGACCTCATGACCCTATAAACCCTGAACCATCTACCCATCTCCTCAGCCTGATCCAGGGTCCCCGGTTGCATTTGACGTTCAATATCCTCCATCCTGGTTTTTGTTTTCCTCAGCTATAGAGTTACAGTACATGACCTTGAAGAGTTTCTCTACTATCTAGCTGGCCTGTGAATGACCCTGTGTCTTTTTATTGGCTTGATGAATCCGAGGTTGTCTGTGTAGAACTGGGAATCTTTGCAGAGACACAGCTCTGTTCTCAGTAATAGGAACCCAGTATCATGGTGTGTGTGAGCTACGTGGAGGCGCTTTACGCCTCTGCCTACAGTTGAGCAAACATCGCAACACACACACACACACACACACACACACACACACACACACACACACACACACACACACACACACACACACACACACACACACACACACACACACACACACACACACACACACACACACACACACACACACACACACACACACACACACACACACACGTACTGTATACACATATACACTGAACACTGCAACCACATAGAGAGGTACTCTCAGAGCCGTTAAACGGTGTGTGTATGTTTGCACCTGCGTAAGTCGTTCATCAATCACACTGTAACAAGTCTCAGCAGCGGTTTGTTTATCTGCATTTAGCAGACAAAATGGAGAATCGACTTGATTTAAAGCGCAATTCCACTGCAGGCTTTCCTGCTTCATTACGCCAATCTCCTACCTCTCCTCTCTCTCTCTCTCTCTCTCTCTCTCTCTCTCTCTCTCTCTCTCTCTCTCTCTCTCTCTCTCTCTCTCTCTCTCTCTCTCTCTCTCTCTCTCTCTCTCTCTCTCTCTTTTTCTTCACTCTTTCTTGTTGTGCACTCCAGATCTGAAGTTCCCTCCTCCTCCCTCCCAGTGCTCCTTCTCTCCCCCTCTTTCTTCCCAGGTAGGCCTTCTCCTTGGTGAGGAGAGGGGGAGCGGAGTGCTCAGAGCTAACTGACATGAAGACAGGTCCCTAGGCAGGGCAAACTGTGCAATAGTGGGAGTCCCCGAGCTGTGCTGCTTGTTTGTGAGGCATTTTGTATCAGATGGGTTTGGGGGGAGGAGAGCTGATATTGGGAGGTACACAGTGTTCTGCTGTGCCTCGTGAGGTGTATGTGCGCCCCCTGACAGAGCAGTGTGGAGGGAGAGAGGGAGACAAGGTGGGAAAAGAGGGAGAGTGAGGGGGATGCACTGAGAAAGGCCTCAACTCTCTTTATGTCTGACCTACTCCAGAGTGTGCAGTGTTCAGACTGTAAGAAGAAGTATTGACCACTCTCTCAGTCCTTGGTTGTTAATGGTTATTTATTTTCCCAGCGGCACCATTTATGACTTAGAGGGGTTTGATTACACGTGTGGTTTGAAGAAGACACATTTATGAAGCCTTTTTTTCTGTTTTTTATTGTTGAATGGAAGTACCGAGGTTAAGTATATAATTTACTCTGAAGTCATGTATCTTCTGCTTATTGATTCCATCTAGAATTTAACTTTCAGATCTTACTGACTCCATTATAAAGTAATAACCCCCAGTCAATAAATGGTGCTCTCAAGTAATGTGTTTATTGAATGTCGGTTTATTGGAATGTACCATTGGGCCGTGGTAGACGGGGGTGGGGGTGCATATATCATCATGTCTGTGTTCAGTCAGCAGTGATGGGAACAGAATAAGAGACAAACCACTCTCCGTCAGGTCCAGTAAATTCATCATCTTGTTTTTATCCCCCCTCTAATGGGTCTCTCAAGGATGAGTGTATAGCATAAGGGGAATTATGGCCCGGTGTCAATCTGTTTAAACTGAAATGAGATGTAATTTTCTCTTCTGAGGAGAGAGAGAGAGAGGGGAGAGAGAGGGGGAGAGAGAGGGAGAGAGAGGGGGAGAGGCAAAGAATGAGTGATTTAGATGGATAAAGAAATGAGCGATTTAGATGGAAATCAGGTCAGATATGCACAAGCAAATAAAATGAAAGTAGAGGTGAATTCAATGCTATGTAAATGAAGCCATCACTAAATGTGTAGTTACATGTAGAGAGAGAAATTAAAGAGACGGGGTGGGAGAGGGAGATCTTTTTTTAAATAAAGAAAATACCATTATTTGGCCCAAATACTTACATCATTAAAATACCAACTTTATTTAATTTAAACAGACTACTAAATTAAAACCAATCCCCCTCCTCATCCACTGCACATAGGACCCCCCACAAAATCCCCCAGAAGGTTCACCAGCCCCCCATATACCTGCTCCAGTTTCAGCTGATCCCGCCTCAGCAGCACAGCTCTGAGGTCTGTACAACGTGCCCCCTGCATCTCATGTTTCCTAGTCTTCCAGATGTATATTTTTACCTGCCCCAACAGGTAACTTACTAGACTGTCCCTAAGCCTATTTTCTAATCTATACCTAGTCCCTCCAACATACAGGTCTACAGTCAGCCCCAACCCTAGGCCTGTGCACCACCCACCCAGGACTGAAAACATCGCCACCAGCCTGGAATAAGAGAAAAATGGATGCTGCACTGTCTCCTCCTACCCACAGAACAGACACTCCCTCCCCACTGATAGATCAAGGTGCAACACATATCTGTTCGTAGCGATACGTCATCAGCAATACGCCTCTCTATGGGATGCTTACACAGGGAGTGCCAACATCCTCTCAGAGAAGAGCCCGGTCCCACCCCCCCGGCCACCTCGTCGCCCTCAGCCCGTGCAGATGATCTTCCTGAGCCACCTTCACAGCTTTTTTGCTGGCTGTGCAAAAGGCCCCCAGCTCCGGAGTATTGAAAGATAGGATCATTCCCTCACCCTTCTGCTATTCCTCTGCAGCGGCAGCAATGGTGAATGAGGTAGGTCAGTGTCATTTGCCTATTCCCCAGCAGTTCTCTGAATGAGCCTGGTAGTGCAGCAAGGACCCCCTACACCACCTGCTGCAGCAGCCTGGTTGACTTTATGGATGAAGCCTCAGCCATGTCGCTAGCAGATTTACACCCAGCTTCTTCTTGCAGGTCACCCAACTTAGGGAAACTCGCTCTCACAAGCCTGGCCCGCAAGCTGTCAGAGGTCAGCATTCTGGTCTCGATTAGTTGGTTGTGACACAGTGGCCCCTCCTTTTTCCCCATGCTCCTGGTCGTGAAGCGTTTCTGTGAACAAATAGTATTTTTCCACGCCAAAAGCACAGTGCGGTAGAGTGGAGTAATGGCTGACATATCTACCTGCTCCAGATCCAACAGGAACAAGGGCCTGTCATAACCTAGGTCCCTCCCCTGCTCTCCTCAGAACAGCCCAAGCAGTGTCTCTCCAGCACACCCCCTGCTGGTACAGAAGTCTATGTGCAGCTTGTAGGCAGAAAGCTGTCACTCTGGACCCAATGTCCACCAGCACATGGCCCCCCTCATGCAAAGAGAGGTGTAACACTGCTGGCGTGTCCAATGTTGGCCAGGCCAAAATAAATCCACAAGCAACCACTCTGTGGGGGGTCCACCAGAGCATTGAAGTAGCCAAGATGTTAGTGACCACGACCCTTCCCCCGAAAGACATCAGTGGCAACAACCACAGCCATTTAGACAACATAGCCGCAATTATGACCATCAACCCCTCCCAATTTCTCCCCTGAAACTCTAAGGTCCCCAAGAACACCCCTAAGAACTTCAACCCTACTTTGTCACACTGTAACCCCCGAGGAAGACTAGGAGATCCTGCTCTGACCCACTGTAGCCCCCCAGGAAGACTAGGAGATCCTGCTCTGATCCACTGTAGCCCACAGGAAGACTAGGAGATCCTGCTCTGACCCACTGTACTGTAGCCCCCCAGGAAGACTAGGAGATCCTGCTCTGACCCACTGTAGCCCCCAGGAAAACTAGGAGATCCTGCTCTGACCCACTGTACTGTAGCCCCACAGGAAGACCAGGAGATCCTGCTCTGACCCACTGTAGCCCCCCAGGAAAACTAGGAGATCCTGCTCTGACCCACTGTACTGTAGCCCCACAGGAAGACCAGGATATCCTGCTCTGACCCACTATAGCCCCCCAGGAAGACCAGGAGATCCTGCTCTGACCCACTGTAGCCCCCCAGGAAGACTAGGAGATCCTGCTCTGATCCACTGTAGCCCACAGGAAGACTATGAGATCCTGCTCTGACCCACTGTAGCCCCCAGGAAGACAAGGAGATCCTGCTCTGACCCACTGTAGCCCCCAGGAAGACTAGGATATCCTGCTCTGACACACTGTACTGTAGCCCCCCAGGAAGACTAGGAGATCCTGCTCTGACCCACTGTAGCCCCCAGGAAAACTAGGAGATCCTGCTCTGACCCACTGTACTGTAGCCCCACAGGAAGACCAGGAGATCCTGCTCTGACCCACTGTAGCCCCCCAGGAAAACTAGGAGATCCTGCTCTGACCCACTGTACTGTAGCCCCACAGGAAGACCAGGATATCCTGCTCTGACCCACTATAGCCCCCCAGGAAGACTAGGAGATCCTGCTCTGACCCACTGTACTGTAGCCCCCCAGGAAGACCAGGATATCCTGCTCTGACCCACTATAGCCCCCCAGGAAGACTAGGAGATCCTGCTCTGACCCACTGTACTTAGCCCCGCAGGAAGACCAGGAGATCCTGCTCTGGCCCACTATAGCCCCCCAGGAAGACCAGGAGATCCTGCTCTGGCCCACCTCACTCTTCTCCCAGTTCACCTTAGCTGATGCCGTTCACTCAAACAACACTAATGCCCTGCTAACCTTATCTACATCTACCTCCCCTTTAATAAACACTGTTACATCATCAGCGTAAACCAACAATGAAGCCGACCTCCCAGCTACTACCCCTAGAAACGTGAACTATTGTGCCTAACAGCTGATTTTCCAAACCCTTGGACAGTATTTTGTAATCCAAGCAGAGCAATGACACCGGCCCCCTTCTTTGGCAGTAATGACATCACTGCCCACTGGCAGCTGACTGGTAAACAGCGTTCTCAAAGAACTCCGAAAGGTGTTTATAAAACTCAGCTGTCAGTCTATCAACCCCCAGCACACTGCCTGGGTAGAGCTGCTGCACAGCCGCTGTTAGTTCCTGAAACTAAAGATCACCCTCCATCCCAGCACTCTGCTCAGGCCCGAGCTTAGGCAGCCCTTGTAGAATCTCTTGAGCACACAGAGGATCAGTGTTGCTGTCACTGTAGAGGTCTGCGTGGAAGTCCATAGTTATCCTTCTCATCTCCACCGAATCCTACGTCAGAGACCCTGAAGGACGCCGAAGATGGATGATCTGCTTCTGCTGCGCCGACTTCCTCTCCAGGTTGAAGAACGCACTCTGAGCGCACCCTTCACCTGATCTTGTAAAAAAGACCAAGATCAACTCCCTTTCTGATCCTGAGTCATACTGCCCAATAAGGCTATTTTCAATGTCTCTAATATCCTGCTCCAACCAGAATGCACTACCAGCGCTTTGAAAAATTGATGTAATTGTACGTTCCTGTGGATATATTGTCTCAAATTCCTACTGCCAAAAGGACCAACTGCACGGACAATCGGTAAATTACATTAAAATACAATTTTATTCAACATTCTGGCTTGTAGAGGTCATGAGAGGAAACTTTCTTGATTCAAACACTAATTTCTGCCCGACGTAGAACTCTATGCAATTTCCAGGCAAGCAATTCCGATGTTTGGGGTAGAGCCAGACGCGACCGTGGATCCATCAGTGCCACGCTCGTCCAGCTCCCTGTGCGGCATGCATGCCTCTTATGTCCAATTTCCCCACACTCAAAACCCTTCAGACTACCTGTGGTTGCATAAACCATGTAGGCTTTCCCCTCATACCTCACCTGGTACAAAATATGTCAAGTTGAAAACCTGCCTTCTAGCCTACAAGCGGTAACATTTCAACAGTGGGGTTTTATATCCAAGTAATAACTCTCTCATTGGGCTGCCAAATTTCCTGTAAGGTGCGAGCTCTCGCATCAGGTTCATATTCGGCTCAGGCATATACCTGAACCCATGGCAGAGAGACAGGTACAGTGTCTCCACGTGAGACTCCATCCCCACTCTCACCAAACAAATCAAGAGAGAGAGAGAGAGAGAGAGAGAGAGAGAGAGAGAGAGAGAGAGAGAGAGAGAGAGAGAGAGAGAGAGAGAGAGAGAGAACAGGCTGACCCTAGTCCCCCGACACATAAACTCTTGCAGCACAATGGAGGCTGAGACAGGAGGGGTCGGGAGACACTGTGGCCCCGTCTGATTATACCCCCGGACAGGGCCAAACAGGAAGGATATAACCCCACCCACTTTGCCAAAGCACAGTCCCCACACCACTAGAGGGATATCTTTAACCACCAACTTACTACACTGAGACAAGGCTGAGTATAGCCCACAAATGTCACCCAAGCGACTAACTCACCCAACAATGTAGGCTATATAACCACTAAATCAAATGACTTAACCTAAAATCATGCAGGGGAAAAAAAGATTTGAAACAAGAAAGAAATTAGCTTAAAAATGGGACAACAAACCCTGTCACCACCCACAGCAACCTCACACAACCAACTCCAGAGAGAGAAAGAGAGAGAGGTGAGGCCACCATTGTAAGTAGTTGAAACGCTGTCTCCCATTGATCAAAGTGGGTGGATTCCTCGTCTTGCAACGTGCAGATAATCATGTCACCCGCGCCCCCTCTAACTCCATCGGGAGTGGTTTGGTGTGTATAGATAATTTCCTCTCTGTTCTCCAATCTCCCTCTCTTTGATGTGTGTGATCTGCGTGGGGTGAGATAGGTTTGTGTTTGACACACACATACACGAGTGCATGTGCATTTGCACGCAAGCAGATATAGACCAACAGTGATATAGGGTTGGATATTTTGAATTTCGTCAGATAAACTACATATCAAAAACAAATCCCAGTCCCTCAGTCATACAATGTTAGTGGCTCTGGGCTCCTTCCATCTCAGGACCTTTTAATATGATCTTTATACTCATTACTCAAGTTTAATGGTGTCACTAGTTGTCATTAATGTACAGCTGTGGTTTAGTGTGTTCAGACATTACATAATTCAATCTGAGACAAATTTCAGTTTGTAGAGGAGAGAGACCTGAAAACAATGCTTCCGTCTTCCAATGCTTCCGTCTTCCAATGCTTCCGTCTTCCAATGCTTCCGTCTTCCAATGCTTCTTCCATGAGCTTTATCGAGATACCATTATTTAATGTATCCTTAATACCAAGCTACACCCACCATAACTATCCCTTCCCCCCCAACCCACAAACCCTTTAACCTCCTCACCCTAGTTCCCCCTAATCTTAAACTTAATCATTTGATTTGGTTATCCCTGGAGAAATACATATTCCAGGTATGTTTTATCTCCTGCAAAAAATATGTTCCAGCAGCTCTAGTCATTTATTAGCTGGATTCACCTCACCACTCTGCCGCCTTATCGCAAATTGATAGGAGCCGTTAACACCAGGCATTTTACTTACAAATGTCTAATTTTGGGAACATTTAGCTTCGTCACAGTGAGTCTGAGCGGATGACTTCGTAACCCTGTGTCACGCCGTGACAGAGGTGTGGCTACACTCTGGAAAATACGATTTTGTATTTTCTGCTCCCTTACCCTCCACAGAGGGTGAGTTTTGTACCTCGTTTTAATGCTTTTGTGAATGCATCTCAAGCATCTAGCAGAGATTCAGCTCATTTTAGAGTCAGAGTACCTTGCCAGGTGCTTTGGCAGTATTTGACAGGACGTGACAGCTGTTAGACGTGGTGTGGGGGACAAAGTCTTTGGTGGCGTATGGATAGCATGTGCTACTTCCTGACATCAGTCCAATGCGCTAGAGAAGGCAGTAAGTAGATGGAGCAGGACAGTAAACACTAACCTATGCCACCATCAACAATGATGACACTCCTGTGAATAACTAGATGGAATATGGAAGGATAGAGGAGATAAAGAGGAGGAGAAAGAAGAAGATGAAGATAGTATGTTGTGTCCCCACAAGAATAGTAAACAAACAGAAATTGGACCAACTGGGGACATTTTGTTAGTCCCCACAATGTCAATTGCTATTTCTAGTGGTTTTAGGGTTAAAGTTAGAATTAGTGTTAGGGTTATAATTAGGTTTAGGGTTAGCAGCGAGGGTTTTTAGGGTTCGGGTTAGGAGCTAGGTTTAGTGTTAAGAGTTAGGTTTAGGGGTTAGGAAAAATAGGATTTAGAAAGGTTAGTTATACAAGACTTTGTGTGTGTGTGTTTATTATTATTTATTTTTTCTTTCATATGTATTTTTCCAAGTAGTCTAGTTGAGAACAAGTTCTCAATTATAACTGAGCCCTGGCCAAGATAAAGCAAAGCAGTGTGACATAAACAACAACACAGAGTCAATAATACAATAAAACAAGTCTATATACAGTGTGCAAATGAGGTAGGATAAGGGAGGTAAGGCAATAAATAGGCCATAGTGGCGGAATAATTACAATGTAGCAATTAAACACTGGTGATAGATGTGCAGAATATGAGTGTGCAAGTAGAGATACTGGGGTGCAAATGAGCTAAATAAATAAAATAAATAACAGTATGGGGATGAGGTAGTTGGATAGGCTATTTACAGATGGGATATGTACAGGTACATATCAGTGAGCTGCTCTGACAGCTGGTGCTTAAAGCTAGTGAGGGAGATATGAGTCTCCAGCTTCAGTGATTTTTGGAGTTTGTTCCAGTCATTGGCAGCAGAGAAGGAAGGAAAGGTGGCCGAAGGAGGAATTAGCTTTAGGGGTAACCAATGAAATATACCTGCTGTAGCGAGTGCTACGGGTGGATGCTGCTATGGTGACCAGTGAGCTGAGATAAGGCGAGGCTTTAACTAACAAAGACTTATAGATGACCTTGGGGCCAAAATACCAGCAACAGTGTGTGAAAACCTTGTGAAGACTAACAGAAAAGGTTTGACCTCTTTCATTGCCAACAAAGGGTATATAACAAAGTATTGAGATAAACTTTTGTTATTGACCAAATACTAATTTTCCACCATAATTTGCAAATAAATTCATTGAAAATCCTACAATGTGATTTTCTGGATTTTTTTCCCACATTTTGTCTGTCGTAGTTGAAGTGTACCTATGATGAAAATTCCAGGCCTCTCTCATATTTTTAAGTGGGAGAACTTGCACAATTGGTGGCTGACTAAATACTTTTTTTGCCCCACTGTATATTCCACTGGTCATCCCCAAAGCCAACACTTCCTTTGGATGTCTTTCCTTCCAGTTCTCTGCTGCCAATGACTGGAACGAATTGCAAAAATCTCTGAAGCTGGAGTCTGATATCTCCCTCTCTAACTTTATGCATCAGCTGTCAAAGCAGCTTATTGTACCTGTACCTGACTGTACCTGAACACAGCCAATCAGTAAATAGCACACCCAACTACCTCATCCCCATATTATTACTTACCCTCTTGCTCTTTTGCACCCCAGTATGTCTACTTGCACA
Source organism: Oncorhynchus gorbuscha (assembly GCF_021184085.1). Lineage (NCBI taxonomy): Eukaryota > Metazoa > Chordata > Actinopteri > Salmoniformes > Salmonidae > Oncorhynchus > Oncorhynchus gorbuscha. Next base: position 55,876,505 of record NC_060190.1, read on the forward strand.
TCATCATCTGCACATCTATCACTCCAGTATTAATGCTATATTATAATTATATTCCCTCTATTGCCTATTTACTGCCTACATCCCTACTCTTCTACATTTGCACACACTATACATAGATTGTTATATTTTTATTTTCTATTGTGTTATTGACTGTATGTTTGTTTATGCATAACTCCGTGTTGTTGTTTTTGTCGCACTGCGTTGCTTTATCTTGGCCAGGTCGCAGTCGTAAATGAGAACTTGTTCTCAACTGGCCTATCTGGTTCAATAAAAGAGAAATTAAAATAAATCAATAAAAAACATACATACTTGACATTCTTCAAATAGCCACCCTTTGCCTTGATGACAGCTTTGCACACTCTTGGCATTCTCTCAACCAGCTTAATGAGGTAGTCACCTGGAATGCATTTCAATTAACAGGTGTGCGTTCTTAAAAGTTAATTTGTGGAATTTCTTTCCTTCTTAATGCCAATCAGTTGTGTTGTGACAAGGTAGGGGGAGTATACAGAAGATGGCCCTATTTGGTAAAATACCAAGTCCATATAATGGCAAGAACAGCTCAAATAAGCAAAGACAAATGGCATCAATACTTTAAGACATGAAGGTCAGTCAATATGGGACATTTCAAGAACTTTGAAAGTTGATTCAAGTGCAGTCGCAAAAACCATCAAGCACTATGATGTAACTGGCTCCCATGAGGACCGCCACAAGAATGGAAGACTCGGAGTTATCTCTGCTGCAGAGGATACGTTCATTAGAGTTACCAGCCTCAGATATTGCAGCCCAAATACATGCTTCACAGAGTTTAAGTAACAGACACATCTAACAGACACACACAGGAGACTGTGTGAATCAGGCCTTCATGGTCGATTTGCTGCAAAGAAACCACTACTAAAGGACACCAATAATAAGAAGAGACTTGCTTGGGCCAAGAAACACGAGCAATGGACATTAGACCGGTGGATATTTGTCCTTTGATAGGGAGTCCAAAGGGGAGATTATTGGTTCCAACCGCCATGTCTTTGTGAGACGCGGTGTGGGTGAACGGATGATCTCCGCATGTGTATTTCCCACCATAAAGTATGGAGGAGGAGGTGTTATGGTGTAGGAGTGCTTTGCTGGTGACACTGTCTGTGATTTAATTATAATTCAAGGCATATTTAACCAGCATGGCTGCCACAGCATTCTGCAGCGATACGCCAACCCATCTGGTTTACACTTAGTGGGATTATCATTTGGTTTTCAACAGGACAATGACCAACACACCTCCAGGCTGTGTAAGGGCAATTTGACCAAGAAGGAGAGGGATGGAGTGCTGCATCAGATGACCTAGCCTCCACAATCCCCAGACCTCAACCAAATTGTGATGGTTTGGAATGAGTCGGACAGCAGAGTGAAGGAAAAGCAGCCAACAAGTGCTCATTATGGGGCAGCAGGTAGCCTAATGGTGAGAGCATCATCAAGGCAAAGGGTGGCTATTTGAAGAATCTCATATAAAATAGATTTTGATTTGTTCAGCACTTCTTTGGTTGCTACATTTTTTCATTTGTGAGATTTCCTAGTTCATATATATATATTTAATATATATAATGTAAGTATATAATTTAGTAGAAAGCGATGGTTAGACATCCAGCTATGTAAACTTTAACATGAATTTATCCTGCAAACGATGTCGTTCAATTGGTAACATACATTTTTGTCTTCTTCTAAGGGGAAAGTAATCTAAAAGTAACGGAATTTAATCAGATTATGTTACTGAGTTTGGATAATCCAAAAGTTATGTTACGGATTACGTTTATCATCCTTGAGATGTTTCTACAACTTGTAGAAGTTGGAGTCCACCTGTGGTAAATTCAATTGATTGGACATGATTTGGAAAGGCACACACCTGTTTATATAAGGTCTCATAGATGACAGTGCATTTCAGAGCAAAACCCAAGCCATGAGGTTGAAGGAATTGTCTATAGAGCTGCAAGACAGGATTGTGTTGAGGCAAAGATCTGGGGAAGGTTAGCAACACATTTTTATTATTCTTAAATGGAAGAACTTTGGAACTACCAAGACTCTTCCTAGGCCTGGCCACCTAGCCAAACTGAGCAATCTGGCCTTTATGGTAAAGTGTCCAGACGGCAGCCACTCCTCAGTAAAAGGCACATTACAGCCCGCTTCGAGTTGGCCAAAAGGCACCTAAAGGACTCTCAGACTATGAGAAACAAGGTTTTCTGGTCTGATGAAACCAAGATTAAATTCTTTGACCTGAATGACAAGCATAACTCTTTGACCTGAATGCCAAGCGTCACGTCTGGAGGCAACCTTACACCATCCCTACGGTGAAGCATGGTGGTGGCAGCATCATGCTGTGGGGATGTTTTTCAGCGGCAGGAACTGCGAGACTAGTCAGGATTGAGGGAACAACGCAGGAGTGGCTTCGAAACAAGTCTCTGAATGTCCTTGAGTGGCCCAGCCAGAGCCTGGACTTGAACCCGAACGATAATTTCTGGAGAGACCTGAAAATAGCTGTGCAGCTCACCATCCAACCTGACAGAGCCTGAGAGGATCAGCAGTATCTCCCCAAATACAGGTGTGCCTAGCTTATAGCATCATACTCAAGAAGACTCGAGGTAGTAATCTCTGCCAAAGGTACTTCAATAAACTACTGAATAAATGGTCTGAATACTTATGTAAATGTAATTTTATGTGCAAAAATGTCTAAAACCTGTTTTTTTCTGTCATTATTGGGTGTTGTGTTTAGATTGATTTTTTTGGGAGAAAAACTATTTAAACATTTTAGAATAAGGCTGTAACGTAACAAAATGTGAAAAAGTCAAGGGGTCTCAATACTTTCCAGAATGCAATGTACACTGAATAATCTAAAATGATTAATCCCATATTGGTCTTTCACATTCAGGCCAACCCAAGCTGTACTGTGCAGTAGGCTAATAGTAGGCCTACTATTGAAGTCAGAAATTCACAGGTTTCAGGTTTTCGTTCTCAAAGTCACACTTTTTTTTACAGACCCTTTTTTTGACAGGTCTGTAAAAAATCTAAGAAATTGATTTTGATTTGACTTTGATTTTTGAGAGTAGGTAACCTTTAATTCAAGTGTGCAGGCACCTAGCACTCCAGGAAAGGGGGGGGGGATCTGTTTCGTTGAGCCCTAGGAGGGGGAATCACCTTGCCTGGGCGTTAATCGAATTGCACTGTGTCCGGCACTGATCCACATCCCATACCACAGGATTACTCTCTGCAACTTCTGCTCCTGCCAGAACTCTGTTTATCGGCTCTCCAATGCAATTTAATACACACCCCAAATAACCTTTTCTCTGGTGCTGGGCTTGCAGCTTTACCATTCAGGTGTCTTAATCTTGTCAGGAGGAATGCATGAATCTCTCAGATCTCAATTTCAATGCTCACCACGGCTGCAACGGTGGCCATATTTGTCAGGAAAAACTGAGAACCAGAACCCAGGGAGAATAATCTCTGAAAGAGAGAGGAGACGGAGACCAATACAAACACACAAAGAAGCATATTAGTAATAATGATACTTCACCTTAACCTTGCAGGTTAGCATTGGGTGGGATAAGTAAACGGGTCACAGGTGCCCATATGGATCCAAAGGGAGTTGGAAACGACTGCCCAAAAAAACAGATGGATTCACATCCTGGAACACCTCAACATGCAATGCACTCTGGCAGAGGTCGTAGGTCAGGAAATGGGGGAAGGTGGGATTATCGCTGTGTGTCATAGAAAGAACAGATTAACTATGCTCTGACGATGGTGTATGGGTTGAACATAAAGACCCTGAGGCCGTTTCAGTATTGGAGCTACATTGAGCTGATCTTGACCCCTAAATTTAAGTCTCTGGCTTGCAGGAGCGGTGAAGGTCTAGGCTATTGATTCTGAATTATTCATCAGATGGCATTTGCAAAATGCCTTTAATCTCAGAGTCAGACGATGACTCAAGTATGCATTTCATTTATCTACTGTATACTGTTACTCTCTCCATTAGTCTTTACAGTAACGTGACTTTGACTTCTGTATGAAAATACCAGTTTACTAAAACATGAGAGTGATTGGCTGTTATACATTCCCTTTCTATTGTATGCTCTGTGTCATTCAATCTGAAGAGGATCTGCCCTTGTAACAGTGGAGCATATGAGCTGGCGTCATCCACTGGTTCCATATTCATCCCCGACACTCAATACAATGAGTCCTAATAGCTGAAAGGAAGCTATGGCAAAGGGGGTGTTATATGTCTATAGATGAAGGGGTGGGGTTGTTATATGTCTACAGATGAAGGGGTGGGGGTTGTTATATGTCTACAGATGAAGGGGTGGGGGTTGTTATATGTCTATAGATGAAGGGGTGGAGGTTGTTATATGTCTATAGATGAAGGGGTGGGGTTGTTATATGTCTATAGATGAAGGGGTGGGGGTTGTTATATGTCTATAGATGAAGGGGTGGAGGTTGTTATATGTCTATAGATGAAGGGGTGGGGGTTGTTATATGTCTATAGATGAAGGGGTGGGGGTTGTTATATGTCTATAGATGAAGGGGTGGAGGTTGTTATATGTCTATAGATGAAGGGGTGGGGTTGTTATATGTCTATAGATGAAGGGGTGGGGGTTGTTATATGTCTACAGATGAAGGGGTGGGGGTTGTTATATGTCTACAGATGAAGGAGTGGGGTTGTTATATGTCTATAGATGAAGGGGTGGGGGTTGTTATATGTCTACAGATGAAGGGGTGGGGTTGTTATATGTCTATAGATGAAGGGGTGGGGGTTGTTATATGTCTATAGATGAAGGGGTGGGGGTTGTTATATGTCTATAGATGAAGGGGTGGGGGTTGTTATATGTCTATAGATGAAGGGGTGGGGGTTGTTATATGTCTACAGATGAAGGGGTGGGGTTGTTATATGTCTATAGATGAAGGGGTGGGGGTTGTTATATGTCTATAGATGAAGGGATGGGGGTTGTTATATGTCTATAGATGAAGGGGTGGGGGTTGTTATATGTCTATAGATGAAGGGGTGGGGGTTGTTATATGTCTATAGATGAAGGGGTGGGGGTTGTTATATGTCTACAGATGAAGGGGTGGGGTTGTTATATGTCTATAGATGAAGGGGTGGGGGTTGTTATATGTCTATAGATGAAGGGGTGGGGGTTGTTATATGTCTATAGATGAAGGGGTGGGGGTTGTTATATGTCTACAGATGAAGGGGTGGGGTTGTTATATGTCTATAGATGAAGGGGTGGGGGTTGTTATATGTCTACAGATGAAGGGGTGGGGGTTGTTATATGTCTATAGATGAAGGGGTGGGGGTTGTTATATGTCTATAGATGAAGGGGTGGGGGTTGTTATATGTCTATAGATGAAGGGGTGGGGGTTGTTATATGTCTACAGATGAAGGGGTGGGGTTGTTATATGTCTATAGATGAAGGGGTGGGGGTTGTTATATGTCTACAGATGAAGGGGTGGGGGTTGTTATATGTCTACAGATGAAGGGGTGGGGGTTGTTATATGTCTACAGATGAAGGGGTGGGGGTTGTTATATGTCTACAGATGAAGGGGTGGGGGTTGTTATATGTCTACAGATGAAGGGGTGGGGGTTGTTATATGTCTATAGATGAAGGGGTGGGGGTTGTTATATGTCTACAGATGAAGGGGTGGGGGTTGTTATATGTCTACAGATGAAGGGGTGGGGGTTGTTATATGTCTACAGATGAAGGGGTGGGGGTTGTTATATGTCTACAGATGAAGGGGTGGAGGTTGTTATATGTCTACAGATGAAGGGGTGGGGGTTGTTATATGTCTACAGATGAAGGGGTGGGGGTTGTTATATGTCTACAGATGAAGGGGTGGGGGTTGTTATATGTCTATAGATGAAGGGGTGGGGGTTGTTATATGTCTACAGATGAAGGGGTGGGGGTTGTTATATGTCTACAGATGAAGGGGTGGGGTTGTTATATGTCTACAGATGAAGGGGTGGGGGTTGTTATATGTCTATAGATGAAGGGGTGGGGGTTGTTATATGTCTACAGATGAAGGGGTGGGGGTTGTTATATGTCTACAGATGAAGGGGTGGGGGTTGTTATATGTCTATAGATGAAGGGGTGGGGGTTGTTATATGTCTACAGATGAAGGGGTGGGGTTGTTATATGTCTATAGATGAAGGGGTGGGGGTTGTTATATGTCTACAGATGAAGGGGTGGGGGTTGTTATATGTCTACAGATGAAGGGGTGGGGGTTGTTATATGTCTACAGATGAAGGGGTGGGGTTGTTATATGTCTACAGATGAAGGGGTGGGGTTGTTATATGTCTACAGATGAAGGGGTGGGGGTTGTTATATGTCTATAGATGAAGGGGTGGGGGTTGTTATATGTCTATAGATGAAGGGGTGGGGGTTGTTATATGTCTACAGATGAAGGGGTGGGGTTGTTATATGTCTACAGATGAAGGGGTGGGGGTTGTTATATGTCTACAGATGAATGGGTGGGGGTTGTTATATGTCTACAGATGAAGGGGTGGGGTTGTTATATGTCTACAGATGAAGGGGTGGGGGTTGTTATATGTCTACAGATGAAGGGGTGGGGGTTGTTATATGTCTACAGATGAAGGGGTGGGGTTGTTATATGTCTACAGATGAAGGGGTGGGGTTGTTATATGTCTACAGATGAAGGGGTGGGGGTTGTTATATGTCTACAGATGAAGGGGTGGGGTTGTTATATGTCTACAGATGAAGGGGTGGGGTTGTTATATGTCTACAGATGAAGGGGTGGGGTTGTTATATGTCTACAGATGAAGGGGTGGGGGTTGTTATATGTCTACAGATGAAGGGGTGGGGTTGTTATATGTCTATAGATGAAGGGGTGGGGGTTGTTATATGTCTACAGATGAAGGGGTGGGGGTTGTTATATGTCTACAGATGAAGGGGTGGGGGTTGTTATATGTCTACAGATGAAGGGGTGGGGGTTGTTATATGTCTACAGATGAAGGGGTGGGGGTTGTTATATGTCTACAGATGAAGGGGTGGGGGTTGTTATATGTCTACAGTTGAAGGGGTGGGGGTTGTTTTATGTCTACAGTTGAAGGGGTGGGGGTTGTTTTATGTCTACAGATGAAGGGGTGGGGGTTGTTATATGTCTACAGTTGAAGGGTGGGGGTTGTTATATGTCTACAGTTGAAGGGGGGCGGGGTTTGTTATATGTCTACAGTTGAAGGGGTGGGGTTGTTATATGTCTACAGTTGAAGGGGTGGGGTTGTTATATGTCTACAGATGAAGGGGTGGGGGTTGTTATATGTCTACAGTTGAAGCTGTGGGGGTTGTTATATGTCTACAGATGAAGGGGTGGGGGTTGTTTTATGTCTACAGATGAAGTGGTGGGGGTTGTTGTGTCTGACATACAGTACTAGCTTTAACTTGACTGTCCTCAATGTCACGAAGACAACCCATTAAACCACAGGTGGCCAAATCCTGCCCACTTTTTATTTGTGTATTCATCCTTTATTTACCCAGATGGCCCCTTTGAGCTTAACAACCTCATTTGCAAGATTGCAGCAGCGTGTGGCCATACAGTACATGCTACAGGGTCATGCATTAAAAAGGACAATGCTGTAGCAGCACACTTGAGATATGAAAAAGAGCCCAGACAGCATCGATCGCTGCTCATGCTTTGGCGTTTGCATCCCTCTTACAGCGTAGTGAAAGCCTAAAGGACACAGATCCGTCCATGATTATCGAATCGTCACATGGGAATTACACGAGTTATTAGCAGAACAACCCATTTCCCCCTGTACTGCAATGCAGAGACAGAGAGAAAGACAGAGTGAGAGAACGAGAGAGCGAGAGAGAGAGAGAGAGGTGCAGTAGCAGATGTCTATTGTCTGTACTTGGACTTTGCTAAGTGACATGTGTTATGGATTGTTTCATTGTTGCACTGACCTTCAAGCCTCCGTTTAGAAAAAAAAGAAACAGAAAAAAAGAAACGACTGCATCTCATTTATCTTTATTTCCTGCCTCCATGAATGCCAGAGATGAATGCAGGTAGAAAAATCAAATGTAAGCGAAGACAACTCCCACAAATCACCTCTCCCTCCTCCACCAATCAGCCGGAACATAACCAAAGATAACTCACAGTTCTTTGCTCTGCATTCTTATGAGATAACTGCTCCCTCACAGGGAAGCACTGTACTGTAGATTTGGTCATTGCTATCGGGCAATGCTATAAAGGACTTCTCTAACCTTTACCAAGTAGGCCCTCATTGTAAAAACAAATTTGTTCTTAACTGACTTGCCTAGTTAAATAAAGGTTTGTTTTTTCAAATAAATAAAATAAGAACAATTGTGTCTCTGGAACTCTTAAAGGGTATGAACACAAGGGCCTCCCGAGTGGCGCAGAGGTCTAAGGCACTGCATCACAGTCTAAGGCACTGCATCACGGTCTAAGGCACTGCATCACAGTCTAAGGCACTGCATCACAGTCTAAGGCACTGCATCACAGTCTAAGGCACTGCATCACAGTCTAAGGCACTGCATCACGGTCTAAGGCACTGCATCACGGTCTAAGGCACTGCATCGCAGTGCTTGAGGCATCACTACAGACCCCGGTTCGATCCCAGGCTGGGTTGCAGCCAGCCGCGACCGGGAGACCCATGAAGCAGCGCACAATTGGCCCTGCGGGATGTCCTCTAGCGACTTTTTGTGGCGGGCCGGGCGCATGCACACTGACTTCAGTCACCAGTTGTACAGTGTTTCCTCCGACACAGTGTTGCAGCTGGCTTCCTGGTTAAGCGAGCAGTGTGTCAAGAAGCAGTGCGGCTTGGCAGGATCCTGTTTCGGAGGACGCATGGCTCTCAACCTTCGCCGTAAGGGAGTTGCAGCGATGGGACAAGACTGGTACTACCAATTGGATATCATGAAATTGGGGTAAAAATATTTTTTAAATATTTACAAAAATAAAGGGTATGAACAAAGAACAAAGACAATATCTATAAGGGACTTGGTTCCATGGTGTGCTTTAAATGGGTACAGTATCTGAAGGCTGTGTCTACTGAAACATGAATGGGCCATGTCTTTCACAGTGACATCATGTGCCTTGTTGTGTGATAGAAGTATAAAGGAACCCATGGCAGCCCCTGTGTTTGTGATTGCGGTGGACAAAAGGCGACGTTAACTGTATCTGGACTGTACGTCTTCTCAGTGGAGGTGTCAGCATTGGCTTTGTGTTTGGCTCAGCGACCTTGTCCTTTGCAGACCGCCTATTAATTAACATCGGTGTGCATGGAGTGACCAGCCGTGGTGCATACTGTCTACTGTCTATAGCAGATCAATGCAGGGAGAAAACACAAAGGGAGACAGGCGCTTGGAACGAGCGCGTGTCTTCAAGTGCATTTTCCACTACACTAAAGACCCATTTGAGTAATGTGCTTCCGACACGCTCTCGTGTTGCCTCCCAGTGTTTCTGCTTTATGGACGATGCACCAGCATTTTGGCTTTACAGCACTCTCTCGCCATCTCTCTCTCTCTCCCTCTGTGTGCTTCTCTCACTGCCTTTGGCTGAGACTGTAGTGAACTCACCCCATGCTGGGTTGTCTTTTCTCTGGGGACTGATTCCCTCTCATCTCTGCTGCTCTCCCTACCCAGTCTCAACACTGTGCCCTAGGCCCAACCACAGCGTCTAACCTGTAGCCCAATGCCAAGACCAACATCCCAGCCCCCATTCCTCACACCCCCCATTCACAGCCCCAGCCCCCTCTTCCCAAGCCCCTATGCCTGTCCCTCTGGCAGAGGATCTGGTCACCCACCAGAGAGTATGTGGAGGACTATTACAACCCTGCAAGGTTTATTTAACGTGACAGCTGTTACTCTCTGACCACCACTATGCAAGTGTTTAGGACTGCCAGTATGTGTGTGTGTGGTTGTTTGTGTTTGTATTTCTGTCAGTAGGCGTTAGTATGTGTGTGTGTGTGTGTGTGTGTGTGTATGTGTGTGTGTGTGTGTGTGTGTGTGTGTGTGTGTGTGTGTGTGTGTGTGTGTGTGTGTGTGTGTGTGTGTGTGTGTGTGTGTGTGTGTGTGTGTGTGTGTGTGTGTGTGTGTGTGTGTGTGTGTGTGTGTGTGTGTGTGTGTGTGTGTGTGTGTGTGTGTGTGTTTGCTTGTCGCGGATGTCCTTCAGCAGTAAGGACGTATTGGAGAGAGATGAAAAGAATGCTAATTAAGTGTATTACAGTAGTGAGGACTACCGTGGCTGACACACACGCACGCACGCACGCACGCACGCACGCACGCACGCACGCACACACACACACACACACACACACACACACACACACACACACACACACACACACACACACACACACACGGTGCTCTGTGTGTGTGTGTACGTGCACCCACCTGTGTGTTTCTGGACACCCCATTCTGCCTCCTCGAACCACTGAAGTGGTATAAAAAAAATCCAAGTTTAAGTACATTCTGTGTTTGAATGAAGTGACAGCAAACATGCAACAATAGCGTCAATGGCTGGTCTGCTGGGATGGGTGGATGGCAGGAACCAATGCTTTCCATCTCTTTTCTCAAGAGGAACTTTTGTGTGATTCACTCGTTGTGGAAACAAAAGACAGGGTCAGTCAAAGATTCAGTTTTTCTGCTTTATGGAGTTCTGGCAGTACGTACAGCTGGAGCAAGGAAGCACATTTGTTGTTGTTGGCATTCACGTATATTGTATTTGCCATGCAGATTTTGCATAGTGTGTGTTTTTGTTGTGTGTGTGTGTGTGGGTGCGCGCATTCTGACCTTGCTGAACACCAAATAGAGCTCTATGTGAGTTCTCTGTCCTAGTGAATCTGGGAGTTGACATTGCAGGTGCTGCAGGTCTTGCCAAAAAGAGCTAATCACAACTTCATTACCCTTGTGAAGCCACCAATGGCACCTTCATTCTCTGTTTCCAGGACACTCGTAAGTGTCTACTTCATTCTCTGTTTCCAGGACACTGCGTAACTGTCTACTTCATTCTCTGTTTCCAGGACACTGCGTAACTGTCTACTTCATTCTCTGTTTCCAGGACACTGCGTAAGTGTCTACTTCATTCTCTGTTTCCAGGACACTGCGTAACTGTCTACTTCATTCTCTCTTTCACTGCGTAACTGTCTACTTCATTTGGCTTTCTGTTAAAGTCGAGACCTTAGCCTCAGGGAAGTTTTATAGATATAGATACAGGGCTTGGAAGAGTAGCTGCTGCTTCTTCAGCAGCTAATGGGGATCTGAATGAGAAAATCATAGTTCTAGACTCGGATCCTTATTCGATTACATCTCCCCATATCATTGTTTCTGCAGAGATGGCCTGACAAAAATGTCAGCCCGCAATCTCTCTCTCATAAGAGCACATTCCTCAAATAGGAAATTATAAATCAATTAGGTAAAAATTTGTTTAGACCAGCGCAGCAGAATGGAACCTCTTGCAGAAAGATTAGATCATAGGAGACATCCCTAGCATTGCCTGCACTGTTAAACAAAGACTATGTGCTCTATGCAATGAGTTTGAATAAGATGCTGTTTTTTAGGACAGGGTTTTCTGCGCCCTTAGTATGACACATGACTGCTAGTGTCTTTGTGTGGTGGTTTGTATTTGTGTGTGTGTGTGTGTGTGTGTGTGTGTGTGTGTGTGTGTGTGTGTGTGTGTGTGTGTGTGTGTGTGTGTGTGTGTGTGTGTGTGTGTGTGTGTGTGTGTGTGTGTGTGTGTGTGTGTGTGTGTGTGTGTGTGTGTGTGTGTGTGTGTGTGTGTGGTGTGTGTATCTTTGCTGCTTTGCTGGCTGTGTTGACGTTGATAGTCTTTGACAGGGTCTGGGAGAGCAGGGAAGTGGTGACTGTTGTGGTAGAAGACACAGAGAGCAGTGGATAGGAGAAGAGAATGATAATCCTATTCCAATGTGCTCTGCCTACAACAAAATCTCTTGCATAGTCAGTTTTGCATACCTAGTCTTGCATAGTTCGGTATGTTGCACTGAACGTGGCTAATATTGCATTGATTCGATCACAATTCCCACAGCAAAGGGAAACATTGATAGTGTTAACTAACGGGGAAAACTCCAGAAAGTTGAGTGAAGTTCAATCTCGTGCTTCTCTTCGCAGGCTGATATTTCTTCTGCACGGCAGTCCTGGGGGAGTTGCACGTGTGCAGCTTAGAGGGAACATTGCTTGTGACTTTTTTAAACTGGCACTACCAGTCGAAGCCTGTTCCCTCCTCTCTCCCCCCTCCTTCCTCCTCCTCTGAAAAGGCATAGAAGGCCTTTGTTATTTTCTCCCTTCTTTCTCGCCTCCTGCTCTCCTCTCCTCCTGTTGAACAGTTGCCAGGCAGCAGGCTGCCCATCACAGTGACCAGAGACTGTCTCTAAGAGAGTGGGCTGGGCTGAAAAAAGGGTCCCACCCCACTATGACCCGACACTGTATTACTCTGTCCTCTGCTCTCCCTCTTTCTCTGTCTACTTCTCTCCTCTCATTCTACCCAAACTCTGCCATCTATCCCTCTGTAGCATTTCCCCCCCATCAGCACCTCTTCTCCTCCCATCCCTAGTTCCCTCTCCCCTCCCCACCCCATATTGTCATTGGCACTGACATTTATATTCTTATGTTACAGTGCTGGGGATAGTTTCAGTGCAGCCCAGAGTTTCTGGGCTGGGCTTTGGCACTGTGGACTGATTGACTGCTTTAACGGACACCTGTGTAGATAGTGGCTAGCTGTTAAATGACTGGCCACGGCTGAAGTGCTACAGCCATGAGAGGACAGGGTTAACTCCTGTGGCCTCACAGGCATGTGGGGAAGAATGAGATGAGCTTGTACGATGTGTGTGTGTGTGTGTGTGTGTGTGTGTGTGTGTGTGTGTGTGTGTGTGTGTGTGTGTGTGTGTGTGTGTGTGTGTGTGTGTGTGTGTGTGTGTGTGTGTGTGTGTGTGTGTGTGTGTGTGTGTGCGTGTGTGTGTGTTAGAGAAAGAGAGTCAAGGGTAAGAGACAATGGGAGAGACAATGAATGACAGAAAGAAAGGCAAGAAGAAGGATAGTGAGAGGATGGGTTTGGCGTAGATTGAGAGGTTAGGGTGGGGCTGCATAATAACATTTTCTGTTGGGAGAGTATTGGGAATCGATAATGTAATTCATAGAAAAGCCATGGACTGGCCTCTCATTGACATTCACAGGCATGCTCAAGCTTACATCCCCAAGAATTAAAGAAGAGAGAAAAATCGGTCTGTCATTGAAACAAAGAGTCACCCATTGTTTATATCAAGCCCTTAAGTAACCAAAATGCCCAGCGAGCAACCTTTAAAATACCATTAGGCTTTGATTGACATCTCCGGTGGCCCAGTGTCCTTGGTGATGCAGTGAGTAAGGAGGTAACCACACGGTCAGCCAGTGCTCAGCACGTGTCCTCTTACCTGTGACGCTCTCTCTCTCTCTCTCTCTCTCTCTCTCTCTCTCTCTCTCTCTCTCTCTCTCTCTCTCTCTCTCTCTCTCTCTCTCTCTCTCTCTCTCTTCTCACATCAGCATGTGGCCATTTTAGGTCAGATAAAATGTAAAATGCCAGTTATTCCCAGGTATTGCCAAAGCCCATTTGTGGCACAGCAAGTGAGGGGCAGGAGTGTGAGTGACTCTTACCCAAAAACTCAGCAGCCCGCAGCTCACATCCCAGAGGCCCCACAGTCACAATGAGCCTGGCATAATCGGATCTGACAAAGTGTGGCTCTTACCAATGAGCCACACTATGTATCTACAGTGCCTTGCGAAAGTATTCGGCCCCCTTGAACTTTGCGACCTTTTGCCACATTTCAGGCTTCAACCATAAAGATATAAAACTGTATTGTTTTGTGAAGAATCAACAACAAGTAGGACACAATCATAGGACAACAATCAGTCGTATATTGCACAAATCTGGCCTTTATGGAAGAGTGGCAAGAAGAAAGCCATTTCTTAAAGCTTCCATAAAAAGTGTTGTTTAAAGTTTGCCACAAGCCACCTGGGAGACACACCAAACATGTGGAAGAAGGTGCTCTGGTCAGATGAAACCAAAATTGAACTTTTTGGCAACAATGCAAAACGTTATGTTTGGCGTAAAAGCAACACAGCTCATCACCCTGAACACACCATCCCCATTGTCAAACATGGTGGTGGCAGCATCATGGTTTTGGCCTGCTTTTCTTCAGCAGGGACAGGGAAGATGGTTAAAATTGATGGGAAGATGGGACCAAATACAGGACCATTCTGGAAGAAAACCTGATGGAGTCTGCAAAAGACCTGAGACTGGGACGGAGATTTGTCTTCCAACAAGACAATGATCCAAAACATAAAGCAAAATCTACAATGGAATGGTTCAAAAATAAACATATCCAGGTGTTAGAATGGCCAAGTCAATGTCCAGACCTGAATCCAATCGAGAATCTGTGGAAAGAACTGAAAACTGCTGTTCACAAATGCTCTCCATCCAACCTCACTGAGCTCGAGCTGTTTTGCAAGGAGGAATGGGAAAAAAATTCAGTCTCTCGATGTGCAAAACTGATAGAGACATACCCCAAGCGACTTACAGCTGTAATCGCAGCAAAAGGTGGCACTACAAAGTATTAACTTAAGGGGGCTGAATCATTTTGCACGCCCAATTTTTCATTTTTTGATTTGTTAAAAAAGTTAGAAATATCCAATAAATGTCGTTCCACTTCATGATTGTGTCCCACTTGTTGTTGATTCTTCACAAAAAATACAGTTTTATATCTTTATGTTTGAAGCCTGAATTGTGGCAAAAGGTCGCAAAGTTCAAGGGGGCCGAATACTTTCGCAAGGCACTGTATGTATCTGTATTCATGCCTAAGTTTTAAGGAATTTGTTGTGTCTTTTGTGGTAGGATGTTTTGGTAAGTCATTGTAAGCACTGGCTGTGTAATTTGGTCTCTGTTTCTTAATGAGAATGCTGTTAGCAAGAGCAGTGCTTTTTGTTTTACCGCAGTGAGTGAGTGCAGTGCCATTTTGGTGACATCCTTCTCCTTTCTCTCCCCCACACAGCGCTGACAGGAGGGCAGCCCGGGTCCACGCAAGGGAGCCAAGATGGCCGAGCGCCCGGGAGCAGACTCAGAAGAGCGGCCGAGGAGTCCTACTGGGCCTATTCAGGTGTGTATGTTAATGCAGAATGGTTCTTACTCTCTCTCTCTCTCTCTCTCTCTCTCTCTCTCTCTCTCTCTCTCTCTCTCTCTCTCTCTCTCTCTCTCTCTCTCTCTCTCTCCCCCTTCTCCTTCTCTCCTCTCTCCCTCTTCCTCCGCCTATGCTCCCTGTTCTTTAGAGCCCTGGCCTCAGGGATTCTCTGGGCTTTTTATTTTATGAATGTTTCTGTGGAAAAAAAGTGACTTCTTTTGTCCCTCTGAGCGATATTTGCAGAGGAGGAGCATTAATATTTTACTGTGCAACCAAGCCTCGGGCAACAAATGATCTTTATTTTTTAAATATATTTCTGTTCCCATGTCTACTCTAATTGTAGCCCGACGCTGCATTAAAGCCAGGGGCTCGTGGCAAAGTAGAGCTGGTGACAGATTCACTTAGCGAGCTGGATATTGATGCTTAGATCTATTAATGGTGTTTTGTGTCATGGCACGCATAATATTAAAGGCTTATATAAGACTCTGATGTAACTGTGGGTGTAATTTCAGCAAGAAGAAAACAATACAGATTGTGTAGGACAGTCATAGAGATCCCTCCATTTTTTTCTGAACAAATGGATAGGCTGGTGCTATAGCAGCTACTGTAGTGTGTGAGTGTGTGTGTGAGTGAGTGAGTGAGTGAGTGAGTGAGTGAGTGAGTGAGTGAGTGAGTGAGTGAGTGAGTGAGTGAGTGAGTGAGTGAGTGAGTGAGTGAGTGAGTGAGCGAGCGAGAGTGAGAGCTGAGGATAGTAGGTTATGCTTGGTTTGAGAATACTGATGGCTCCTAACCCTTTCATGTGAATCAGCGGTGGCACTCTGGTAGCCCACCCTGATATTTAATAATCACATCAGTCCCTTTGGGGCCCGGTTACCCACTGCTATTTCTTCTCTCAAACAGCTGAGAGCCTCCTTATTTATACCTCGCTATTCTAGCAGAAACTACAGACCTGTCACTAATACAGAACTGCATATCTCTCTCTCTATCCTCTCTCTCTCTCTCTCTCTGGGCCTTAGGGACATGAAGCAGAGGAGAGGCAGTATGCAGGGCTGTCCCTAGATATTTCCTGAGTTTGTGCACAGCTCTAAGCTCTCATCTCTCTCTACATGTTAATGCGTCATTCTCTCTGGCGGGCTGATGGGGCAGTCTGCTATGCCTCAGTGAGGTAGCCATTCTGGAATCTCTCATCTGAATATATACTGGTGGATCTCATTACGACAAGCTAATTCGGACAGAGCTTTATACAGAGCTTTATAACTGTTTTACTGTAAGCTCACCAGGTTGCGAAGTGATGACTTCACCAATATTGGATGCCTTATTACGCCAGTGAATATGTTATTATATGGATGTCTATTATTCTTTAGAAGTTGTATACATAAATGATGACATAAGAAACTGTCATTGAAATGTGTTCGGATGAACTGTAATTGTGTTGGTACTAGGACTTTCAAACAATTTAAAACATTTAATTTAGTTAATCACATTAACATGCGCTAATGTGACTAGAATGACGTTGTAAGTAACAGATGACTTTCCAGGACATAGACATGTCTTATATGGGCAGAAAGCTTAAATTCTTGTTAATCTAACTGCACTGTCCAATTAACAGTAGCTATTACAGTGAAAAAATACCATGCTATTGTTTGAAGAGAGTGCACAACAACAAAACTTTTATCATGGCAACAACTGGTTTGATACATTCACCTCTGAAGGTAAATAATGTACTTACATTCAGTAATCTTGCTCTGATTTGTCATCCTGAGGGTCCCAGAGATAAAATGTAGCATAGTTTTGTTTGATAAAATCCATTTTTATATTCATATGTAGGAACTGGGTTCTACAGTTGGAACCTCTGACGATTGAACCCCTTACGATTAATCGCAAAATGTAGCTGTAATGTAAGATTGTTAATACAAAAAGCATTGACATCTTGATTTTGTCCAAAGTTAGTCAACAAAGTCAGGTAAATTGATAAAGCACAACTTCGTTAACCTCAATGTCAACTTGTTTGGACATTACATTGTTGTTTTTAGATGTATAGATGATGTATTTTGTATGTTCTCACTGTATTTGGAAGACTTTCAGACAATGCAATTAATCACAAACAAAAAAATGGTGCACTAAAAATACAAAAAGTGAACTCAAGTTAACTGATTAATAACTCTTACAGCCCTAGACTTGGTACCCTTATGGCCATTTTTGGCCAT
Organism: Oncorhynchus gorbuscha; assembly: GCF_021184085.1. Taxonomy (NCBI): domain Eukaryota; kingdom Metazoa; phylum Chordata; class Actinopteri; order Salmoniformes; family Salmonidae; genus Oncorhynchus; species Oncorhynchus gorbuscha. The sequence goes on from NC_060190.1 coordinate 55,893,881, forward strand.
TCTTTGTATACATTCAGGGCCAGGCTAAAAAGACTGTACAATAAATCAGACAAATACTGAGCTATATTCCATGTTCATTTTTTTTGTTGAAATGATTTTCTAAATGGCATTGTTACTTGGATTGGAATCGCTGCTATGGTCAGATGATATGAAAATAGAGCTCTTTGGCCACGCACACCAGTGGTGGGTTTAGCATTGAAAAACACAAGCAGAAGCAGAGAATAACCTCATACCTATGGTCAAATATGGTGGTGGATCTTTGATATTTTTGAGCAATTTTGCTTCCACTGGACCTGGGGCCCTTGTTAAGGTCAACGGCATCATAAACTTTTCCAGTGCCAGGACATTTTAGCCAAAAACCTGGTTGCCTCTGCCAGGAGGTTGAAACTTGGCCCACAAGTTGATCCTCCAGCAAGACAATAACCCACAACACTAATCAAAACCTACAAATAAATGGATAATTGAGCGCAAAATCAACATTTTGCCATGGCCATCTCAGTCTCCTGACTTAAACTCTGTTGAAAACCTGTGGTTTGAATTGATGAGGGCAGTCCATAACAGCAGACAAAGGATATCAAGGACCTGGAAAGACTGAACATATGACCTGTCATTGCTCATATCAGAATTACTGCCTCAAAGTGAAGCGGCTGAGGCCTTAATTAAGATATGCAGTATAAACCAAACAAATGACCCCGGGTGAGTTATGCCCTCCAGTCTACATAATTACAAGTGCTTTTCCATATATTCTAAGCTGCCTTTTTGTGAGCGTCTGACTGAAACACTGAGGCCAGATCAATAGGCACTCCCTCATGCCTTCTCTTCCACACACCGCTACAAAGTTCACATTAAGGTGGATTTGATGGAAAGTTCCACTTTTCCACGTAAAAAAAGAATTAGCTCAATGGTACTATAAATCACCCTCCGTCCCTCCCCTCACCCCCAACTTGCTGGATATTCATTTTAAATCCCTTGTAGCCTCAATACTTCTGGCTTCAATGGGAGACGTACCCTAATTTATGAGATGGAGAATTCACCACCTTGTCTGTTTCATATCAATCCTCATAGCCCATTTCACATTCACTGGCAGGCTTGAGTTGAGAGCTCTCTAGGTTTTGTGTGCAGCCTTGAAGAAAATACATGAAGATGGACATTGATGATATATTGTACTGTAGTTTAACTTTAGAGGATTAAGGGCTGTGACTTAAATAACAACTCATAAAGATAGTCATTTATGTGAGGATGTTGAAAAAATATATATTTTTTCTTTAGTGTGCTGCTTAGTCAGTAGGCCTATTCTTAAATCCACTCTAAGTCCTTGGATTCTAAGAGTGTGCCTTTACTTCTTATGAGTATTTGTACACGTATCGTTTTTCTGTGTGTATTTCTGAGGACGTGTAAATATGCTTTGGAGTGGATCCTCTATGCATATTCAGTAGTATGCTGTAGTAGGGGACAAAGAAAAACTGCAGTGCTCCACTTGCCCTAAAATGCACTTAAGGGCGTTTCCTAATGGATTAATATGCACGTTATTTACTGAATGGGGTCTTCAGAGCAGGTCATTCGTGTAAGGTGTGATGGGTTATGTATTATCTAACACCTTTTAGTGATTTCATCAGCACTCAGGGGAATTACATGTAATTTGAGATCTAGCAGAGTTATGACAATGGTAGGGCATCTGGTTGCCATGCCAACCTTTACAGAACTGCCTTCCATAGAGGTTCTGAAATGACATTAGGACAATCACAGACTTGCCTGTCAACAGCAGTCCTCATCGTATACAATGATATGAAATGAAGATGGAGAAATAGTATTATTTAATCAATTCTGCCCACACAAAAAACATTGAAATAAATCTTGTTAGCACAGGTGGTCATTGGTCACTGATACATCTCTTCCAGCTCTGTATAATTATTTCTTCAAATGGAAATTATGACAGTAAATCTCAGTAAGACAAAAATAATGGTGTTCCAAAAATGGTCCAGTTGCCAGGACCACAAATACAAATTCCATCTAGACACCTTTTCAATAGAGCACACAAAAAACTATACATACCTCGGCCTAAACATCTACCCTTTATGGTTGTGAGGTCTGGGGTCCACTCACCAACCAAGAATGAACAAAATGGGACAAACACCACATTGAGACTGCATGCAGAATTCTGCAAAAAATATCTTCTGTGTACAACGTAAAACACAAAATAATGCATGCAGAGCATAATTAGGCCGATACCTCCTGATTACCAAAAAAGAGCTGTTAAATTCTACAACCGCCTACTGTAAATGGAAGCGATTCCCAAACCTTCCTTAACAAAGCCATCACCCACAGATAGATGGACCTGGAGAAGAGTCCCCTAAGCAAACTGGTCCTGGGGCTCTGTTCACAAACACAAGCAGAGCATCAGGACAGCAACACAATTAGACCCAACCAAATCATGAGAAAACAAGAGAAGTACTTGACACACTGGAAAGAATTTACATGAGCAAAAACTGAGCAAACAGAGTACACAGTGGCAGAATACCTGACCCAACATTAAGGAAAGCTTTGACTATGTACTAACTCAGTGAACATAGCCTTGCCAGGTCTGCCATAGGCAGGCTACTGCATGTGCCCACTGCCCACAAAATGAGGTGGAAACTGAGCTGCAATTCCTAACCTCCTGCCAAATGTATGACCATATTAGAGACACATACTTCCCTCAGATTACACAGACCCACAAAGAATTTGAATATCAAATCCAATTTTGATAAACTCCCATATCTATTTGGGTGAAATACCACAGTGTGAAATCACAGCAGCAATATTTGTGACCTATTGCCACAAGAAAAGGGCAACCAGTGAAGAACAAACACCATTGTAAATACAACCCATATTGATGTTTATTTATTTTCCCTTTTGTACTTGCACATCGTTAGAACACTGTATAGAGAC